>NC_142995.1:5855277-6163055 GCF_061535395.1 Colias eurytheme | reverse complement strand
ATTTCCTATGGACAATATCAAGTATGAACTTAATAATGATCCAATTACTGCACCCGAAGTTGTCGTGGCGTCAATCATAGTCATTCTGAAAATTCATTTTGCAATAAGTAAAAAAACCTATGATACAGTTATAATTCATTACATTGCGTAGGATTAATGCTATCGATTCTAATATGCACATGAAAGCAATAAAAAGTGTTTAAGTACCTTAGCGATATGTTTTCCTTAGAAGTTATATCGCTAACATAGCAATATGCTCCCGTAAACAATACTACGAAACCACCAGTAATGGAAAATGGTATCATTGTGATAATGTACCACCAAGGTCCCAGATTATCCAATAAACCGAATAGGACGAGTAGCATACTCGATATTGATGAACCTAAAATAAAGAAGACCTTTAAATTAATTATATTATTCTCTAACTTCATACGGGAGTATTTTACATTGACGATGCCAATTACATACTTTAATTATTGCATCTTGCATCCTATAAACATTAATATTCTCTATATGTAATTAAGTAAACCTATCTATAATTTACACGTGCGAACAGTCTACCCCCTTCTGTATTCCCGCACGTGTATGACTTAAATACCTTTAAAAAGAGAGCCTACATCCATCTTCGACAGCCGGTAACAGCCTCACAAAGGTAACTTTGTGAGTGCTCATGGGCGGTGGTGTCACTTCATTAGGTGATCCACCTGCTCAGTTACCTGCTCTTATATATACATATATAAAAAAAATACTGATTTGCTTATGAGTAGCCTACATTGTGCGTGAGGGTGTCGTATTTTCATAGGTAGGTACCTACCTAAAATAGCCCAAGCCATTAACGGTTTCCGTCCATACGTATCAGACCAGGCGCCAAGGAAAAATGATAGAAGTGCAGGAACAACTGCTTCGATAATCATATTCACTGTGTTTACGAATGTAGCATATTTTTGGACCTCGGCCTCAAGGTGGCTTGTCTCGTTGTTTTTTATAGGAGATAGGTATGGTCTGCATTCTGCCTCTGTGTGGTTGAGAGCGTGTACACAAGTGCGGTAAAGTAATATATTACTTACTGCAGCACCTGTAATTATATAAAATTGATGGTGAAGCAATTACATAGGTAACTACCTAGGTACTTAATTAAAAAAAATATGCACATTTTTCTCAATTTTTCCGCTAGGTATGGTAGATATTATGTGTTTAGTCTTAGAACATATTATAACAGTTTTCTCTATAACAAATAAACCTGTTTTCAAGTCATTATAACTAAGTACATAAGAATTACAGTACATAGGAACTTAAGAATTTATTTAGATTATACCTATTACATAACTTGATACTTATACGATTTCCCGAAAATAATAATCCTTGATTATTTATCTTCATTTGATTAAAGGAATGTGAATAGGTACAGGAACCAATATTTCCTAGTATATTTTATCGTAGATCAAGGGCAATAATAATTTTTTATTTCTAAAAATACATAATATTTACAATATTAAATTTAGCGGCACTCAGAACTAGGTATCTCAAAATCTACCCAAGAACACATAGATCATAGAAATTATCTATCGCTAAGAGATTATCTCTATCACAATCTCTATCGATTAATAAGGTCCAATATTCATTAGCAAAAGATAATTGCCGTTCACTCACAATTCAGAGAAAGATAAAAAATAAGACATTTTTAAAGAAACACACATACAACAAATGTCATGAATAAATTTTAAAATTATAAAAATAAATAAAAAATGTAGGTATATTACTGGTGAGTGCAGTAGACACTATGTACAGAAACAGCGACAATTCAATAGTGTTGCTTATAGATCTCTTCGCTGTCTTCACATTCACTTCCACAGTTCTATCTTCTTGACCCGACATTTTAGCACCTCTTCTCTTAACTTTCAATAAAAATAAACGTTTTTTATAAATTCCAATGCTTTTATATCTAATAGAATTACTCACAGGGGAAATTCTAAAATAAAACGCCTCTACATCTTTGATGATATAGGTACGTCGCATTCACACTGTATCAGCGATAAGTTTTATCGTACAATGAGTAACAGCCATCCATACTAAAAGCTGTGCCCATGACTCACTTGTCTATCTGTTACATTATAACATATTACGCGGGCAGCGGAACAATTTTCAACGCCATGTCGTGTTCGACAACAACATAAATAAAAAACATACATCTTTTGTTTGATCCACGGGCATTCATTGCAATAAAACATGCTAGGTTTGGGTACGAGACGGGCTCCCGTGGAGTTTATATTATTTTTTGCTTGGTTTACGCGCACGTTTTTGAACCTAATTAAATAGTCCATGGCGTGAAGTAGTTAAGGGTCTTCAAAATGTAGTATGTACAATTAGTAGCCCCATTCATTTGGTAGGTAGGTACATAATAAGAAAAAATACATAAAGGTATTCATCCGTAAAAATAATTTAAAAAGTAACGTCGTTGTTTACCAACCTAAATTGTAATTTCTTAATTCTTAGTAAGTACCAAATAACATCGTTTGGTGACCCGTCCGATTAGGGCCCTTCTGGCCTCCTCCACTCAAGCGACAGCCCAAGCCGAGGTTCGAGATCCCCGTCAAGGGGAGACGCCCTTGTGCATGTCGCTACCAGGGTGAACCTTCAGTTCACCCCCGCGTCCGCGTTAAAATGTAGAAGCCCTTCTGGCTAACATTGGAGAAACACCACACAAAAAAAAATCGTTTGGTGTTAGGCACAGTTACCTGAACCTTAATGGATTGTTAACAAGTCGAAACGCTAGCAAAACCAGTTATAGAACAAGAATTGAGTAGGAGAATATAATACATACACGTCATACAATATTGTATGCTTAGAATAATAACGCAAAATATGTTCAAGCCGACTAGACGTCATAACTACGGATGCTTGTAATTAATTTAACTTTTAAATGATGTAAGTATTACATGGGCACGCAGGGTAGCTTAGCTACATAATATTATACTAACTAAGATTACGCATGGTATTAATCATATTAATACTAATGCGTCTGTGGGGCGTGGGCGGATGCTAGAGCACAAGTAGAGCACGGGTTTGTATTAGCTTATTGGTCAAGTTATTGGTTTTTCTTTTTATTAAAATGTCTTCAATGAAAATATTTTTAACGTTAATCGTGATCAATTAAAATACCTCCCTTGCTCATGCCTTGCCACGTCCTTTTAATATTTTTGTCTATATGAAATGTTAACACTAAGTATTAATAATATTTACAGTCGGTAATACAAACTGTTTAAATATTTGCAAATATTTCATATTAAAACGATTAACAAATTTATTCATAAAAAAAACATGAATTGCAAGTAGGTCACGTTTTTGAAGTGAAACTTCTTTAGCCCGTTGAGGGTAAAATTCAATCACAAAATATATCGTCACGTCATGGAGTAAGGTGACGATATTAGTATCTTTGAATCTTGTCAAGAAGTTTCACTTCTGTCACGTGAGCTCCTCACACACGCTCTTTTTTTTAGATAGGCATAGACTAGAGATATCCTCCAAAAATAATTAACTAAAATACAGAAGTGTTGATACTAGTATGTGCTAGTATAGACTATAGATACTTATATGTTATATTTAATTATCTGTGGTGTAGATAACAATTTAATCAGACTATAAAAATAAAACCAAGCATATTGTTTTCATATTTTATTGTGTATAAACTTATAATTACGTATCACAAAATGATTGAGTAAAAAAATTACATAAAAAAGCACCATTATTATGTTAGTTTCTAAAAATATAAAAGTACCTTATTTTCACTAATAAGGCGTCCATTCATGTTGGCGATGTGTAAGAACTTACCTATGTTATTATTTTCTATATCAACAATGAGGCGGCAAATGAAAAAACTGAAGTATCTACATAATATTCTGTTCCTAGACATTAAAAAAAAACATTTATTTTTCTACATAGAAAACGCAAACAAGGTTTTATTTTCTTTCATTTTATTGTCCTATTACAAGATACTAAATAAATCATAATTCATTTTTGGTCTAGATAAATCTTTAAAAGTATTCCTTCGTGACTGGTTTATAGAATTAGCACTGGTTTATTAATAATACAAAGACAATAGGTTTATCAGTCATTCACCCTCAGGTCTACAATTAATTACATATAGCTAAATATACATATCAAAAATATTCTACGGTAGATACCTAGATTGAGTTAATCATTAAAAAAACATATTTTATATTGTAGGGGTATAAGACTAACAAAATGTGATAATAATATAGGTAAGTACATACATTAGAAATAAAAATTCATGAATTTAAAATTCATTTACAATAAGTATCTTTACAAGTAATATTTTGTGATGTCATAGCTACGTCATTCTGCAGGTCAAGTTTATTGAGCATGAGCTAGAAAGTCGTAGTGAAACCTTTTAAATAGTAGGTACTACGGTATACGTCATTTTACTATCCTTACATGAATGGAAATTAATTTTCATTCAAGGTTTTAGTCTTATTAGTTAAGCAGTACTTTGCTACGCACAAAAGTTATATTTTCAGACAAGTTTAACTTTTCCTATATCACAGAAAATAAACAATAATGATTGCATTAAACAAAAAATAAAGTATTTTTCTTAAAAGTAATTAATCAATGCAACTTAAAGTTGGCAAGAAGTAAATTATAAACTCAGAGATCGTTACATAACAATAAAAATTATAATTTGTGACACTGGTTTAGGGGTAACTGTAGTTAAAAAAATATACATTTAATTATGGTTAACCTACATGACAAATTCACAAGTCATCACATTCACAATGTTTTTACTTTCAGTGTAATATAAGATCATTGTATACAAAAATAATGATAATTATTATGTATCACGAAAATGCCAAGATTATATGATATGTACTTTAATATCGCGAATGAGAATAGCTTGGCGACAAAATTCCTCACTCACTCGTCAAATTCTGATACGCCACAGTGCTCGTCTTCCACCTGAAGTATTGCACAAACCTGTAAATAAATAATTTATAAATTAGTTATATATACTTAACATAAAATTTTCAAATTTCATTGGCAGTGCATAACTCGTGGATTTTAAAACAGGTTCAGATTTTCCTTGGATTTTCCCAAGATTTTGGTTATCAATTATTGTTTCGGAACGCATACAAAAATGAAATGTTTCATCCTGTGAATGCAATGAAACAAACGAACCTACTGTTTTCTTATAGCATTAATCAATAAATATTATATCATTCAATTAGCAATGCTGATTTCTTCTATATATAGTCTAATTTGCGGTGTCAAGGTCAATACCACCTATCTGAAAAATGTTCAGTCTAAGAGCCAAGGTTGTCTTGTTACTTGTTGGATATTATGTGTCTCGTGATTTTATAGTTTAGCTCATGAGAAGATAAATGACTCATATATACCTACTATCAGTGATAGACAACCCAAATAATGAGCAGATTTTTTTTCTCCAATTTGTATTTACTATTTTTATGCTATTAAATTGTGGTAGGTACTAAATTGGTTGCGTTTATATAAACAATTTTCATGTCTCTCTGTATTATAAACCGATTCAATCTCTTTTATGTTCATTTGCAGTATAATTGTCATGATAAGATCTGGTTAATAACATGCCTACAATCTACATTATACATACATACTACACTTTATAGTTTTATTTCCATCCGTACTATAATTACGACATTTTATCTATCTATAGGCAATATGCAGTTGCATTATGTATACAATAACGATGTATTTTGTATTGTAGATAATAAATCTGTAAACCTAATTTTGAAATGAATCGTGGACAAGTCTTGTTGTGTATTTATTTATTTATTTATGCTTTATTGTACATACATACCAGGGCAAACAAACTTAGACTATAATTTTATACAATAATAAGACACGGGCGCATATGCACGAAAAGGCGGCCTTATTGCTCAAGAGCAATCTCTTCCAGGCAACCCTGATTGTAAGGAATGTTGAACGAGTACGCGTTGGCGCAGTTGTATTGTTTATTGGCAAAACAGATAGCAGGTAAAAATAGATGAGACTTATTTTTTATTGATAATACCGAAAGAGTTCAATATTTTTGTTTCGCATAAGTTTATGAATACGCAATTAGTGTACTTACATCTCGTAAATCTCATATCAAAAAACTTTTTATCTTTCATAGTAGACCGATACATCATCTAGGTATCATATATCTTCATAATAGGAGATATTCCCCTCTAATAAGAAGCTCAAATATCAACATGACAAAACATAAATTTGTGAATTAGTGAAAGTCTGAGATATAAATAATAGCGATTAAACAAATTGACACTATGTACTATGTAGGTAGATATACCTTGTTAAAAAAAGATACCATTTTTTTATTACCTATTAAATTCAGTCCGAAAAAGTACGGAAGTAGGTAGCTAATTTAGGTACCTCTTTATTATTGTTCCATGGACATTGGACATGTACATAAAGATATTAAAAACTGAAACTGCATAATTACATATATCTTTTTTGCATCCTTATTGCATTTTGCCGTTATTTATAGAAAAGTCAATGTTCGCACTTTGTCATTTGGCAAGGTTTTGTGAAATCCAAAAATAACTCTACAATCGAAAGAACTTCTTTGTATCGGAAAAAAAATCATTTTCTAAATAATTTCAATAATAATTCTACTCTTATGATACCATGATTTCTTATAGCAGTAATATTTCCAGGGTGGGAAAGTGAAAGCGATAGACGACCGCGCTGTCATTTTTCCACGTTAGAAATATATTAAAGACATAAATAATGGTACGAGGATCACTCAAAACTTTTCCATGTTTCACATCTGTTTAACAGGTGAATACTTCATACACTACAGAAAAAGTATATAGTTAATAATTAATTTAAGCAAATTAGAATTTATAAAAAAAAAACTTACCCGAGGAACGTCACACATATCCCTGTAATCCCAACGCAAAGTAAATAGAAAGCTCCAGGGAACGTAGATATTGTGTAGGCGTATAGAGAATTATATATAACAGGCGAGATCAAAGGCGCTATTCCTTCTATAGCGCACATCAGAGCAAACACTTTGGCTATATCTTGTGGCGGCAGGATCTTGGTTATCAGAGACCGAATTAGCGGCGAAGATAGGTCTCTGAATAGGGATATACCCGAAGCTGAAACAAATTAATGTCTTAGTTGTTTGTTTATTGCAGGCACATAGTTGAACAGTAAATTAATTTTTGGCAATATTATGTATCATTCCTGATTAGTGATTAATAAAAACAAATCCCTATAACGCTCAATCCTTACATTATATTTTAAATGCGAAAGTTTGTTTGTGTTTATTTTATAACACAAGCGAGATTTTCATATGATATGAATGATGATTTTTCTGTCTAGAAATAGTCTGAAAAATCTAATCCTCATCGGCATTTTCGTTGTCCACGCAGGCAAAGCCAACGGCAGAAAGCTAGTATAAAGTAAAAGTGTCACGCTAAACGGCATCTACACAAACATAATATATGGCGATGTGTTCATGACTTTGATCCTTCCTGTAAAGTAATACGCTCCCACGGCGGAAAGCCAATTTGTTAGCGAGGAAGACCTTGACTTCTTTTACTACAACTTGTTTTACTATATAACAAAATGTACTACTTTTTCGTTTTGATTTCACGTGTTCAAATTGAACTTTAGTTTATTTATAAACACAATATAATATCAGAAGTAACAGGTGGATTGCAGATACAAAAAGCGGTACCCAATACTGAATACACATGAGTCCATGACATTTAATTTTTGAAAATTTATATGCATTTGCCTTAAATTCAATCTTGTCGATGTAATAAATAAAATGTTAAAAAGAAAATAAAATCTTTAAGTAGGTAACCTCGTTGAAACATGAACAAGAGATTATTAATAAATTATCTTTTTGTTTCATTTATCAATTCCTAATTATCTACTTATGTTCTTATCATTCCATCCTTTGTTATTTACGAAAAACGATTTTATGAAAGTAAACTCCAATGAGTTATAAAAATATCTCTATTTCTAATGCAGGTGAAATGTTTGTCTTTTACATTATAGAAATTTACAAGTTTACAAGTTTACAAGCATTAGACAAGATTTCAAAGGAATTAAAACTCTAACGTCATAAAATACGTAGGTACTTCACTGGACTTAGTTCTCCGTCAAAAGAGATCGGATTAAAACATAAAGACAATTGTTATTTAACCACATGTAACTTCTAGATATTTTTAGCTCGACTTTTCAAGATATTTATAGCAATACACGGCACACCCGCAAGCATCTTTAAATAAGTGCATTTTACGGAAGTTGACTTGGTTCAAGGATTATTTTATTTACTACATTTCAAATAATGAAACCGGTTAAACAGGTTTATATTATAAAAGGGCTTCAACAATTAGTTTTTAGAGCGGTATCGTATTCATTTACGAAACCGTTTTTGACTTTCAAAATTTCGTGGTCAATGTCAAAAAGCAATATTTATGGGATAGGTACATAATATTATGACTTAAATTTTTAATTTATTTTTTAGAATAAAGAATAATAAAATCACGCGATTCAAGAAGCTCGATTTTATACTTGAAAAGGACATCCTATAATTACTATAATCCCATAATTTATACGGAAATTATCAATTTTCTTCATGTTTTAAAATTAAGATAAAACTTTTTATTTCTACTCCTGCATTTACTAGGGTCTTAGAGTATTTACTATTTATAGAAGTGAGTAGGGCATAGGTATTGCAAATCTACCGCTGGAATTTTAGAAACACCTTTCTACAGAATCATAGAACTAGTTGAGAAACATTCAAGTTTCCAGCCCTTGGTTTCACAATTGGTTTATATGTGCAACTGATTATATTATTTAAAACTTTTACTTCTACTGCAGCAACGTGTTTTTGGAGAGCAAACAATTTGTAAAATTATCCAGTAAAAGTGAATGATCAGTCGATATTCAAAGCATAACATCACAGCATAACATGTTTGAGATAATAAGCTGACTTCATTAGCAAAATTTAATGAAACCCGTTCACAATATGCTAATTTTAAGGATAATAATACCGGTTATAAGTAAAATTTCTTACCCAAATACATATGCCAGGATGTGACAGCGAACGCCTTGATCGCATATTCGACGCCAGACGACAAAAAGGCGATTATGGATAGCACCAAATCCGATACTTTGAATATTCTCTGAACCAGCATTACACCAATGAATGAACCGAAGAAAGCTATCGTAGTATGAGCAGCTGAATACACTGTATACTGCTGTATGGCCCAATGTAATTGCTTCCTAGTATACATGTACCCTAAACTCAACGTCCCATACATTATGAATATTGATAAACTGTTAGCCACTGTGAGCAATAGTATTTGAGCTCTTCCATAATTTGGACGCCTTTTGAAACATTCAGCGATCATTTCCTTTATGAGTTTGAAGTCCAATACCGATTTTATGCCACCCTGAAAACAATCAATATTTCAGTAATGTTGTTAATTTATGTCTACAACATGACTTTATTATTAAGTGGGTGGGTGAAGGAAAATATCGTAGGGAAACCGACATGTTGAAGAATCGACAGTTCGACGATATGTGTCAACTGCCAACCCGTACTTGGCCAGTGTGGTGGATTACGGCCTGTTCCCGAGAGGCCCGTGTTTCAGCAGTGGGAACATAATGGGATAAATATGTACTTTTCATGTAAGATGATAAATTAAAAAAGCTTCTAAAAAAACGTACTACCTTTATTTTTAGGGTTTATATATATTTCTGTGTTATAAATTAGTAATTACCTTCGTAACAGTAGGTAAAGACTCCTCTAAACAGCAATTCGTGAAAACATATGCGATTACGCATAGTGATGCGGTTATCAACAATAGATAGACATTCCCAACCACTCTCAGTAAATAAGAACTTGCGAGGGAGCCTATAACACTGCCAACTGATAAAGATGCCTCTACTATTGTCATCCTAAAAAACATATAAAATATTATAACTGAAAACACATATCTGCTTTAAATAAGGATTGCATGCAATGATTCAGCATTTTTATAGTATTTTGGACTTGTAAACATTCAAGGCGTTTGGTATGATCTACTGATGTTTATATTTTCCAATCTTAATGTTTTTAGATTAAATTGTGATGAGGAATATATATAAACTTGAATATTTTATGTCACTGTAGTATTGAAATATACATAAAGTATTTGTTTTTAAGATACCTATCGAATTGAAATAATTGTGACCCTACAAAATGATACCTCTTTATTGCATTTAATTAAAATTCATTGAAAAACAAAAACCTTGACCTTATAAATTTACATTAAAGTACAAGGGAGAACAAAGAATAATATCTTAATATTATTCATGATGACAAATAAATTACTTTTGTATAAATTTTATGGTAATTTTACTATTATCATTACAAGCATGTCCTTTTCATTGTTTTACTGGCAAACAATTTTTTTTAATAAATGAATAAATTGATACAATCTTTATTCGCTATATTTGTTTTTTAGTTCAATTCGTGTTATGGATTTTTTTTTTAAATTACCGTAGAGATCGTGTTTCTTTCGTTGTTATGTCGCTTAAGTAACAAAATGCACCAGTGAATAATGCTGTGAAGCCTCCTGCTATTGACATTGGTAAGACTGTCAATATAAACCACCAGGGTCCTAAGTTATCCATCATACTATAAATAACGGTAAGGCCTCCACTTATTGACAATCCTAAAAATCATCCAAAAACATTATATTTTATTTAGCTTGACTGTTGTATAAATTAGCAAGTATAAAAATAGACTTTATCTGTGTTATTTGTATTGAATGTCATAAAATAAATGTTAGTCACATGATATTAATGTGTATAGGTAATAATATAATCTAATCACTTATGAAAAGCACTTGTAAAATTGTATTAATACAACAAAAGCCTGATAATTCAACTGTTGATCTATAAAATATACATAATGGCATCGATTAGAATATTTTCATTCTTACCAAATAAAGGCCACACAATGAGAGGCTTGCGTCCATGTTTATCAGACCAAACACCAAGAAACAAAGAGAGTACTGCAGGAGCCAACGATTCAAGTATTGTCCTAACTGTGGCCACAAATGCTGCATACTTTTGCACCTGCTCCTCTAATTCCTGGGATCCATTATTCCTTGCAGGTGACAAAAATACCTGACACTCTTCCTTTGTATGGTTCAATGAATGAACACATGTACGGTACAGAAGAATATTACTTATTGCTGCACCTACAAAATAGATTTAATTCCGATGAAAAACATTTTAAATTTTTTGAATGAATTTTGCTCTGGGAAGCTAATTGTCAAAATATTTAATAATTCACATCAGAACTACAAATATTCTGGGAAACACCAGAATATGTTTTTTTTTATTGTAAAATTATGTTTGTTCTATTTAATTCAGTAATAAAACGCAAGCCTAATAAATCAAGAATTAAATGGATATGTTTAAAAGATAATTAGTGATATAATATAAATTATAATGCGATAATTTATTTTAAGTTTAAAGTATTTAAAGACAAAGATTAGGTATGTAAACAAAGATAAAACAAAAAAAACTTACCTGAGAGCGATACTGATAGAATCGTAAAAAATAATGGAAATTCCATTGTGACCCTGTATGGTCTGGTAGTAACTACATTTGAATCATTATTAATATTCGGATTTGATTCCGAAATACATTCATTCTCTTGGGTCATTTTAGAAAATTTAAGTGATAAGTATTACAAATAGAAAATATTCTAATAATTTAGAATTATTAGATGAATTTGTAATAACATTGAGAGCACTGGTGTGGTTAAGGATCACAATTTTATAATTAGGCACATAATATATTAAACACGAATCTAAATAATTTACATTTGGCGCGGCACTATTTACTATGTTCGGTCTGCGAACTACAATCACGCATTTCAATGTGCGATAGCAATTTTCCGTCATTGTTGTTGTTGTTTACCTGACATTTTCTAATGTCTGGGTAAAATTCAGTCATCTGTCAGTACTGAATCTACTGAGATTTTGACGTTCTGGGCTTCGTTCTTAAATATAATTTTTTTAAGAAACAAAAACTATTGGGTAGCGCAAATTTGTAGAATTATAATAAAAAACAAATATTATTTTATACTAAATTAATAGAAGTAATATTATTTTCATGCATTTTTCAACATTGTGTTAACTTTTACGTAGTTGTGTGAAACTTCTCAATCATTATGGTTGCAAGTGCTCCGATCACCCAAAAATAAACAATAAAGCGTTCTCGACTCTCGTAAAAATATCAATTATTATGATATTTAAATGAGTTAAATAGAACTATGTAAATGTTAAAATGATTGCGTTTTTATGTGTTCTCACCTTTATAGCAATGCCTACGCCTAGAAATTTTTTGAAAATTCAAATTGTCTATGGTGATTTGTAATTGGTAAATCGCGAAGAGGACGGTGTCGGTGAGCTTTTTGGTTAAACATTGAACAAAAAATAACGTTTTCCACGCATTGCTCAAATTATTGATGATAATTAAATATACAAGAAATTAGGAAATTATCAAATACAGGTAAGAGTCCTATATTATTTTTAAAAATTCAAGTTTTAAACAGTCTACTAGTCTAAGTTTCAACAGAATATAATTTTGATGAGTCGTCTCCTGTCACATTACAATTTACATCCGCCGTAAGATAAAATGATGCCAATTCTGAAAAATATGCATCGTATATCTTAATTCGTACGATAAAGAAGTAAAAACTTTCTTAAACACTTACTTAATTTATTTATATTGAGATCCTTTTAAATAAAAGCTTGTTGAGATATATCTGACGACCTATTTTTAGATTGACTTTCTTTTTGTGGGTAACTATTAGCCGGTCTCGTAAAGATATTGTTTTTTATACCATTGACGCTGAATTTATATGGCTTTATTGTTATTTTAGACAAGAAAATAACATATAACTCACGATGGCAGTGAATGTGTACTCTACCAATGTCACTTCGGAAAATCTATCACGACATGATATGTTAGCGTGGGTGAACGATGCACTACAATCAAATTTTGCCAAAATTGAAGAATTATGTACAGGAGCTGCATATTGTCAATTTATGGACATGTTGTTCCCTGGTAGTGTACCAATGAAGCGTATCAAATTTAAGACAAACCTGGAACATGAATATATACAGAACTTCAAAATTTTACAGGCTGCATTTAAAAAAATGTCCGTGGACAAGGTAAGGATTTATAATCAAATATAGTACGAGTAAACAAAGTCCAATAATTGTTGCTATGTAATGTACAGAGAGTTTATTTTCTAATCTTTGTATTAAAAGGTTAATCATTGTTTAATTCCATTTTTTTATTTTCATTTTATAATAAATTTGTTGTGAAGAAAATTTCTGGCTGATAAAAAATAAAAATATCTTATAGATTAGTATTCCATGCTTCATAAGTTCATTTCTTTGAAATAATGATTGATATAGATTGAATGAGTCATAAATCAAACTACAAACTGGTGACTTTGAATTGGGTTCCAATGCTTTTAATTAATTATTATTTTTTAATTATAATTAAATGATAACAACAATGAAGAATCTTTCTGGAATTAGTCTGGATTGAAAATTTTGTTGTGTGAAATGTATTAAATCCAATAATGATGAATTTCGTTTCAAGTTGTAATAAATGCATTTATAACTTAATGACCTTAATGCTTCAAACTGGGTCACTTTATATTTCTTATGAGGAGTTCTAGGATATTAAGATTTCCAAATACATCAAATTTTATAGGTAATACCTGTGGACAAGCTGATAAAGGGGAGGTTTCAAGACAATTTTGAGTTTTTACAGTGGTTTAAAAAGTTTTTTGATGCTAATTATGATGGAAGGGAATATGATGCATTCGAGGCCCGAGGCGGCATTACAATTGGATCAGGAGCCTGCGACAGTGGCGTACCGCTGTGTAGCGCTGCGCCCCCGCCGCGAGCTCGCCGGGCCGCTCCCCTACACCATTCCGGCAGTATGCATCCCCAACAACATTCTCAATTTATCACTATGACTCAAGTTTATTGACCACTTATATTTACACTGCGAGTCGTTATCATTGTTTTGTGCTCGTTTTCCTCGTAAACGTCGGTGGTCAATAACGCCACATCACGTCATATCCCCCACTCATTCCACGGCCGGCGGGCACCGTCGATGTCGATACCTTTTATTTTACTTTCCATTTTTTTGTAGATAGTACCTATTGACAGACTGGTGAAGGGTCGGTTCCAAGATAACTTTGAGTTCTTGCAATGGTTCAAGAAGTTTTATGACGCGAACTACAGCGGCGTGCCGTATGACGCGATGGCGCAGCGCGAGGGCCTGCCCATGGGCCACGGCTCGGCGGCCGGCGTGCCCCGCGCAGCGCCCGCCGTTAGGAAACCCGCCGCGCCCGTCGCTAAAGTCGCCGCTAGACCCCAAACCAGTACATTTCTTTTCTTTATTACTTTCAGTTTTACAGTGTTGCTATCGAGTTTATGTATTTATTGGTTATTATTATTTATGTATAAAAGAACCATTGCTTGATTTTGTATTGGGTGTCGAAGTATGTCTTCATTATGAACATATTATTTGAGTAATTTGTGTACATCCATCTTATATCGACATTGTCCGAATCCCGATCCTAACATTAAAAGTAACATTTTCTCGTACTCACATCATTCATTTTACATCATTTTTATAGTGTTATAAGTTAATAGATGTATGTATTTATAATGATTATGATAATTATAGTATGTTAGTATAAAGTATTATGCTTTTTATATTAAAAAATAGTGCAAAACTAACAAGCTTCTATATTAATTGGCAATTATATTTTCATTGATACATATAAAATGTTTTATAATATATGCTAATGTTAGAATATTTTTTGTATTAATAACTTAGCATGTAAAATAATATTGGATTAACTTCTAAATACAGTAATAACATGGAAAATTTTGTGTATTTAATTAATGAAATATTTAACAATTTATTTATTTTATACATAAGCTTCAACTTTTATTAAAATGGTATAATATTTTTGACAGTTGGGAAAGCTAACAGCACAGTTAGATCTCCACCAGTTAATTTAAGATTGAATCAAAATGCGAAAGGAGATTCCAAGATTATTGAAGAGCTTAACCTTCAGGTAAGACATACATTGCTGTGTTATTATGTCATGTTATAATCTTGATATATGGATTATACTTAGTACTTATCTTTAGGAAATATCTTGAAATAAAAACACACATCTTCACATACGTATATTATTTTTACTACCTATTGGTGTACCTTTTAATTGGCGTAGCTTAGTATTTATTCATCTCAAAAATTGTATCACTAGCTGTAAGGTACCTTATCATAAATAAATAAAATGAAACAAAATCAATATTTTTAATGGTTTCTGTTTACTTTTGTAGAAAGTATTGATAAGCAAAATACTTTTCAGTAAATTTTCCTTACAAAATTAAAAAAAATAATGTGTAGACTATGGAATGATATTATATTGATGATATTTCTTCTCAGATTAATGAATTGAAAGCAACCGTCGAAGGACTCGAGAAAGAGCGAGATTTCTATTTTGGTAAATTGCGGGACATAGAGGTTATCTGCCAGGAAATGGAAGAACAACACAATGGTCCGATCATCCAAAAGATTTTGGATATCTTATATGCAACTGAGGTATGTAATAACTAGTCATAAAAATAATTTTATAAAAGTTTATCTATATTTCTTTGTATATAAATCAGCTGTTAGTAACATGGTGTTCAAAAAGACAGATTACTACACTCTTTATTGTGTTAGTCATCAATCATCATAATATCTCAGGAATGATGAAAAAGTTTATCTTGTGACACAAATTCGAGATATTAAATTATTTTACTAGATTGTGTTCTCATATTATCATAACCACTCAACCCATACTGGGTATTACAATATTTTTTTTATATAAATAAATTGTGCCCCATGATTTTCTCAAATATGTATGGATGCATTGTTGAAGTGAAAACTTATTTAGCGGCGTTGAGCACTTTTTCTGTAATGGGTATAAAATCTTAAACTCGCGTCAGGACACGTGACCTGGTCGAAAAAGCGTAAGACGGATGGATATCAAACATGCTCAACGTTAATAATCAAGTTTTCACTTCTGCCGGCACTCCCGGAGTGCAACCCGTAAATTACTTTATTGCCGTATTAGTAATGTGTTTAAATAAACTTACTAATAAATAATAAAACATTTGATAGGACGGATTCGCGCCCCCAGAGGACGTGGACGGCGACAACCCCCACCCCCCGGAGGAGGACGAGTATTGAGACGTGACGCGTATCATAGTGCTCTTTGTATATTATCTCGAAATTATATCGCTTCAATCATCGACAGCATCAAGTGCTTGGTATTTCACAGCCATTCTATTTTAAACACTAAGGCCCTTCGCACATGGATCGTGACATACTAAATATATTTCATAGCAATATTGATCATGTACTCAATTGTGTAATTCTAATACTTTTCAGCGACATAGATGTGTAGAGCTCGATAAATGTGAATCGTTTTTAGAATATTGCACGTAAAATGTAGTTTTTGATGACAGATTTATAACTTTTT
The DNA here is from genome assembly GCF_061535395.1 of Colias eurytheme. NCBI lineage: Eukaryota > Metazoa > Arthropoda > Insecta > Lepidoptera > Pieridae > Colias > Colias eurytheme. The sequence continues at coordinate 6,146,413 of NC_142995.1, read as the reverse complement.
GATAAGGGATTGTGTCTCTGAATCTTGTAATTGATGAACCTAATGTGTAATTGTGTATTGAGTTATACAACTAATAAAGATGAGAAATATCCAATTTCTTGAAAAGTTATAAGTGAAAACAAATGTAGATCTGTTCATATCTTGTGCGAGGGAACTAATTATATAATGTTATTTAAAGTAAATATGTATAGGAAGACAGTGGCCCGAAAATGGCTTGCGAGAAGTTCCTAAATTATATTTAATACTTACACAAATCTCTACCTACAATAATTATATGTATAAATTCATTATGAAATATTTATAAATGTATAATATGTGGCTGTGTCATACTTAAGTGCGGAACATATATCATATCGGAGCATAATTTCTCGACTGATTTCTTTTAATCCCGTATGTTTTACCATTCGCCTTTTCTCGTAATATGTTTGGACTTAGATGGTTGTTATGTGCAATGGTGCAAAACGAGTGTTCTATGTAATGTCTTGATTGGTCATCATTTTTGGGCCACTGGTGGCTGTTTAAACGTGCATTTAATAGGTTGTTATGATATGGAAGAGATTTAATGTTAATTGTTATAAGATCAGTTTGGCTGACGAATTATTGGTCCACAAGTAATAATTTTAATTTTTTGAAGTAAATTTCGGTGAAATTTTGGTATTAATCAGTTCTTTAAAGAAACGAATCTTCAATGGCGGCGCTTATCATTCCCTCTCGCTCACACACGGGCGTACGGTATGCAAAAAAAAAATGGAAAAATAAAATCACTAAAATGTATTTGATTTTCCCTATAATAGTTTTTATCATAAATTTACAATGACAATTATGCATTTGCGAAAGTAAATAATGTTTTATTGGAATTTGACAAAATATGTTCTTTGGGAAAAGTTGTTCAGTTTTATGGGCATATTACAAGTATTATGGGGATTTTATTACATTCTGTATACGTAAATATGATAATTCATATAAATACACAAATACAATAACAAAAAAGTTTGCCAACATACAATTTGAAATAATTAATAAAATAATTATCAATTTACGTTATTTTTATTTTCTTTTTTGCTGATCCTACCATCTGTCAAAGTCAGCTTTGGCCGCCATTGAAGATTCGTTTCTTTATTGAACTGACTAATAATAATTTGTTTGACATTATGTGTATGGGATTTGGGCGCGTCTTTTTGATTATTTGTTTTTACTAAATAAATTATTGCTTTTATAACTTTATATAATTAATTATTATTAAACAAAAAACTAATTTCTATGTTTATGTTTCCAATTGAATCTATCGATAAACCGAAAAGTTTTATAAGTAATGGTATGCTTAAACCCATACACATCTTGACATAAGTTGTATTATTTAAAAAAAAGTGATTTATCTAGATCTGATTTCTTGTGTAAACGACGATCAAGATAAACGTTCGGAATGAGTATTAATTTTGAAATTATGAAATAAATATCGAGGAGAGCGTTGAACAATAACGTTATGTAGGGCCTTATTATGTGACCACACATAGGATAATCAATTGTGAGACTTTACATTTTATTTGCACTTAGACTAACAATAGTAATACTTTATTTAATAAACAGGACACTACATTTTAAGTTAGTTTCTTAGCTATGGAAACTATTAGATACATACTAACGACATGTCGGCGAAAACGTATTCGCTGAATAAACTGAATAGATTAATTTATATACAACGTAATATGCAAATTGCCTTACTGCAGATATTAAGCCACTGGATTTTAAATTGTAAAAATCTTATAAATAAAATAACTTCATTTAATATAATTTGTTTCATTTATTTATTCTACGTTATTTTTAACTAGCTGCGCTTCGCGGTTTCACCCGCGTGGCTCCGCTCCTGTTGGTTTTAGCGTGATATATTATAGCCTATAGCCTTCCTCGATAAATAGGCTATCTAACACCGAAATAATTTTTCAAATCGGACCAGTAGTTTCTGAGATTAGAGCGTACAAACAAACTCTTCAGCTTTATAATATTAGCACCATAGAAATCTAAATAACAAGACACATAGAAGTGCTGTAATGTCATAATTCGTATGAATACCGCTGTCGCCAAAATCAACACATTCAAACCGAAAGCTAAACAGTACACACAAGTAAACTATGCCTTTTATTGGACAGCTTGATTTTAGTGAAAACTAACTTATCTATTAAATTAAGCTTTTGAATATGTATCCTAACGCACGAATTTACGGTTTATTTTAGAATAACATCCCTAAGTATATGAGACTTTTTGGTCCAATACGAACAAACTTGATAATAAGAATGATCGACTGTGTCATTCATTGTTATTTCGATTACTATTGGTCCGGGAGCCAGCAGCAGATTTTATGACCAAGTTCCTCTCAAGCGGTAATTAGTAAAATGCATCAAAGTATAGTATTATAAAGCCTCGTGAACGTCAGCTGGAGCTCGGTTGGGGGGAAGAGCGGTTGTAGCCTCCCGTATCAGCTGACGGTTTTTCCACCAAGATACAGCCAGCTGACATATATATTTATCCACAGTTACATATAAGCTATCATCAGGTAAATTTTTGTTTGAGAGGAAATAACGGAAAATAAATTTTTCTTTAAATTTAACTTTCATGTTCGAGACACCAGCTGACGTATAATACACCATGTTGTAACCAGCTGACTATTTTTTTTCGTTGAGATATTGGGTTAGCTACAATTTGACAAATTTTTAGCTGAGAGGAAATGAATGAATGAATGTATTTTTTTTCCTATGTGCGTGGGAGGCTACAACCGCTCACCCCCCCAACCGAGCGCCAGCTGACGTTCACGAAGCTTTATAATACTATACTCTCATGCGTCTGACGAATTATCTCTCGAGAGGAAATAGTTAACCAAATTTGAACCTGGCTCCCTAACCATATGGTGACACTCGTAATACTTGTAAATATTCTATAATTTTAAGGAAAAACGGCATTATTTCTAAAAAAAAATATTTTCCGATGAAATATTATTCCTTTATAAGTATAATTACAACTTGTGGAAGAATATCCGCAATGGGAATTGCTGAAACACACCATGTATACACTCATACGTCTCCAGAGCAACTGAACAGTGACGAATGCACTGGTGATGTGCAAATCACCTGAGTGGCGACAAGGTCACGCACGCTTACGACTTCTAGTGTCTTGTTATTTAGATTTCTATGATTAGCACAGATATGAGTATGGATTAATCACACTTTGTCAGTTTACTGTACGCAGAGCACTGAATGATACCAACTGACGGTCGGGCAATACTCAATGCCAACTCATTGCGTATCGTCACTCGTCAGAGCCGATGGTACGCACTACGCACTGACGGTCGGTGAAGCTCTGTAACCGGCCTTAGATATTTAATGGCCAAAATGGGGTCCTAACCTAACCTTGATTTTAAAACACGATAACTAGTTTCACATGTGAAATTTAGACTATATATTCAGAATTGAAAGGCCTTGAGACTACCCAGTTATTATTCTATTGACAACAAAGGCCTATGGTCTCTAAGGACCACTTGGTCAACGTAGCTATTGGTCGTAAAATGCAATGTAACGGTACCCGTATGATATTATAAGCAGGTTAGATTTCGTTATGGTATCATTTAATACTATCTCCAAACAAAGGAAAAATCATGAATACTTAATATTATAAAATTGTCATGATGTGAAAAGAGTAACTGCAGTTTCTACCTATCTCTTCTCTGTAGAAAATGGTTAACCGGTTACCGGTGGTGGTAAATTCAATACCTATTATGTATATGTTTTTTTACACCTACTTAGGTAAACGGATACCTTATAATTTATATTCTAAACGTTTCATGGAAAACGAGATTATAATGATATATACAGATATATACCTACGTATTACGTAGGCAGTGTTGGGTTCGAACTTCGATAAAACTAAAAATGGTCAAATGTGTCGACCAGTGGCACGATTTACGATCGATCACATGATTTCTAATAAACTTAGACCTACCTCGATCAATGTGCTTGTTAGTGCATACCTATACGTACTTACGTATACCTATACGTACTTAAATAACTTTATTTAATAGATTTATGTATATTCTTAGAGTAAGTACTTAAAATATACTTCCCAATATCAATAACTACTATAAATACAAAAAAATTTGTCTGTTCCAAATAAGCTCCTTAAATATTGAAACCACGCGTCTTTGAAAATATTTTCACGTGCAGTACACAGACAGTATTCTAATGGCTATACATATTTTATAGATGTGGTTCATTGCAATTTCCAAGTGCCCGGTTTTGATAAAATTTCAGTTGACTTGGTTATTAGCCATTTGGTTTATAAATAAAAGAAAAGAAATATCTTTTTAATTATTTAATATATTACAATAACATTATTTATAATTACTTGCATTATAATTAAAGTGACAGTATTAACTTATATAAGAATGGTTTAATTAAATCTAAACACATAATTTACTATTTAAAAAGAATAAGTTGTACATATAACAAATTAAATGTACCCATATAATTTATACATAACTATAAGAATTTACTTATTAGGTATTTCACTGGAAATATCCAAAATTAATTTGAAAAGTAATATATATATTAAAATAATAAACTCTATTTCGGTCCTGCCTCTTAATCTAAAATCATGATGCTATTTAAATATAAAAGAAGGTCAAGCACACCAATACTATGTCACATATTTACACTATTTTAAAGAGCGTCACACACGGTGAAGATACTATAATATTTTATCTTAAGATACTGTAATATTTTATAACCGCTATCCTGTTACAAATGACCCACAAAATTTCGGGTCAATTGTAACAGGATGGCGGTTCTACAGGGGTCTTAGTACGCAATGACGAAAAGTAAAATGATGGTCAGAACGCTGATACCGGATACCTTTTGATACTGTAATATAAAATATTACAGTATCTTAAGATAAAATATTATAGTATCTTCACCGTGTGTGGCGCGCTTAAGAGTCACTGCATATTTCCTATAAACTCACTGACATTTTTTTACTCCAACTTCTCGTTATTATTATTGGTTCAATATTTTCTTTCGAATTTTCTAGCCTTTTCATTGATCTTAAACTTCTACCAGAAATGTTAATACTACTGTCCGAATCATGCGTGTTATTTAAGACTGATTGTAATTCTTTGCTTCTTCTTGTTTGTATAGTTGTTTTTGGCACACATTTGGTTTCTTTTGGAATGCTTTTTTTGTTTACTTTTGGTTTGACAGTCTTTGTTGGTTTAGCTGTATTTTCTTGTTTATTTTTCGTTTGGGTATTACTGTCATTTGATACATCATCAGAACAGGAACAATCTTGAAGCTTCTTCGGGATACGTTTAGATCTTGTATTAAGAACACCTTCATTGGGTTTTGTTGCAGCTTTTTTTGTTTGTCTTGGTGTCTTTTTATTTGTTACAGCCTTAGGTTTCGCAGGTTCCATTTCTTTAGGCACATCTACTTTTTGGGGGCTAGCTGAAGGTTTCTTTACTTCATTTAGAATTGTTTTATTGTTTATTTTATTTTTTAAGCCTCTTACTGTTATCATGCTACCCTTAGCTTTTCTCTTTTCAGGTTGCAAGATAGTTACATTGGGTGTTTCTTTCAATGGTTCTTTCACTGCAAAGAAAATGTTTATATTATTATCACATTGTGAGTTGATTGTGAAAAAAAAGGGTTGAATGTTCATTGTAAATTAGATATTTATCTGACAAATTTATATAAATTTCAAAAAGATATTTAATTGAAGAAGACAGGAAATCTATTTCTCGGTCATATTGGATTGCTATCAATTCACCACTGTTAATATGGTATTTGAATATTGTAGTGCTGTTTAGATTAATTTTCATTCACATTATGTTAACAATCTATACATTTAAATAAAAATTCAATTATTAATACAAGACATCATTGCCTGTTTCCATTTTATATCCATACTAATATTATAAATGCGAAAGTAACTCTGTCTGTCTGTCTGTTACTCAATCACGCCTTAACTACTGAACCAATTTGCATGAAATTTGGTATGGAGATATTTTGACACCCGAGAAAGGACATAGGCTACCTTTTATTGCGAAATATGAACCACAGGCGAAGCCGGGGCGGACCGCTAGTATTATATAAAATGATTTGCAATCATACCTTGATTGATGGTAGTTTTTTGTTTCCAGGCTGGTGTACTGGGACCCTCTATGTCACTCTCCATATCAGTATCCCAGAATGATTTAACTGCTTTCAACACTGCCCCTTTACTTATAGCTGAAATAAAAATTAATAGTGTTTTATGAATACATGTGCAATTAAGATTTAATTTCATTTCTTTGAAACCAAAAACAATATTACATACTACTTGTTATATTAGTAGATGAGGATTCTGTATTCTGTTTTTGCAGAACAACCTTACAATCTCTTGTTGCAGTTTTGATGGCTTTACTTTCTTCTTTTTTCGCGGTATCACCTTTCTTCTTAATAGTATTATGTAAATTGAATATTTCTTCATCTGTATATGTATCGCTACCATCAGCACTGTTACATTTAGACACAACAGAGGCCACATCCCAATTATCATCTGGTACTTTGTTACTTTTATTTGTCCTCTTATTACTTGCAGTAGTTAAATTCATTTGATCGGCTGGTACAATTTTGTGTATCAGATCCAAAACATTATTTTCATCATCAACAACATCTCTACTGAGACACGATTGGGATGTTACTAATTTCCTTGTTTTATTCTTCTCTTTACATACATTTGATTTGGTCTGAGGACTTGGTGCAGCTAAATCGCTATTGAGGTTTTTACTCTCAAGGAGATCTAATTTTTGTGTGAAAAGTTTCCGTTTTATAAAGCTGGGTTTCATTGAAACATTGCTGCTGTTTTGAGAGAGCTGCTGAGAAATTACTGTTTGGTTGTTATTATCTGAATCTAAATCTTGTAAATTTTTGGGATGGCTGTCAGAGTCTTGGTTCATTTTTTGAGTAAGTGGTTGTGTTGATTTAGAAATAAGTATTTCAGTAACATCATGCTTTTGGGTCTTATTTGATTTGCGGACAGGCATTGATGGTTTCTTAAACATAAAATCATTATCATCAAAATCGGAATGCTGGTCATCATTTCGTTTACCAGATTGTATAAAATTATTATCAATTTTACTCCTTTTTCTTTCTGAAATACTTTCTTCCTCATCCAACAGCCTTTTCCTTTGTAAGTCTAAATTTGAATTTCCATTCCCCCTAACAGATTTTTCAGGAAATATTTGTTCATCATCACTATGTGATTGCACATTTATATTTTGTGTTTGCTTGTACATACTTTGTTTTGTTGTTTTTGGGAATATAGTACCATTCTTCGATTTGTCTATTGTAACATTTGGTTTAGATTTATTAAACCTCTGAGAAGGTAAAAGAAATCCTGTTGCAAATCTATCTTTCAGTGTCATAGTTCCATTTGGATTATCAAGCTCTTTTTGCATCTCTATAGAATTTTCTATGTGACTTGGCTTTTTATTTATAGGTTTTGGAGGAACAGGAAGGACATTCCTCAATGTGTTTTGTTTTATAGTATCTGTACAATCATTATACATGTCAGTATCTTTTATTGATGTCCGTAGCAAAGACTCATCAATTTTATTTGATTGTTGTAAAGGAAATCCATTTCTAAAAGACACGCTAGTTTTAACAGATTGACCGTCATCACTGCTAAGTGATGAGTCACCTCCCTGTTCTCCTGAATCATATCCAGATTTTCTTCTAACACCTCTGAGAAATAATTTCAAATTTCTTCGTTTTTCAATTCTTTTCCTTACTTTATTTCTCATTAATTTTTGGTAAGCATCTTTAATAATTCTTAATTCATGGTTGTTAAATTTCATGTATTTAAATGCATTTGCAATATCCACAGCACTAACACTTGCAGTTGAATCTAAAAATATGAAAATGAATAAATTTTACAAAATGTACATAAATTGAATTGTTCAATATATATTGAATATAATGTGTTTACCTATACTTCTAACGGAAAGTGGTGATCCACTTCTTCCATTAATAAGTGACCTCTGTGAACTCATAGCTCGTGGATAATATGAGTTATGAAAATTTCGTGGTCCTAAATCGCTTCTCATGGACATTGGTGAAGTTCCTCTTCCATCGTACAAACTTCGTTGATCATATTGTAGATTGCCAAAACGGTGGCGGTGGGTATTCCCGCCCATATTTAACGTCGAAGTTAAAACGTTACTCCGAAAACTTAATCCTGTCATATTATTTTTGTTTATACCAGGCCCTCGCGCACTAATAGTCTGAAAATTATATGCAAATACATAAAACATTTGAAAATTTACATATAACTGGACACTTTCACAATAATTCATATTTACGAATACTTACTGTGTTTCCATTCTGAAATGTAATAACATTGTTTGTGAATATATTATCATCTTCGCTGTCGGACATTTTTAGGAGTCAATAATTAATACACAAGTCACTGTAAATCTAGGTCACTCTAAAAACAAAACTGTTTGTAAATAACCAAAAGTAATGCCTTAGCATCAAATTATTCATCTAAAACACTTTCAATTAAAACAAGAGCGTCTATTTTCATGCTATTTTCATTCAAAATCAGACTTAACGGAATTCGTACCATAAACATTATATTCTATGACAGCTGTCAATGCTTAAAGTATAAACAGACGTTCGAATTTGGTACGGACCGCACCGTGACCTTGGTGCGCTCCGGACCATATTCGATCATGTGTACAGTGGTCCGCCGGACATAATTATTATTATTGACGGTACGGTCGGTCCGATGGTTTTTTCTTCCGAACTTGGTGCGGACCGTACCAAATTCGCGCGTGTGGACGGGCGATCGCACCGGACAGCGCTTAAGTCATAGACTATATACTTATTACAGCTTTAATCACAGTTCTACCGCCAAACAAAACGGACGTCGGTCGATCGTTATCAATGGCGATGGCGTCGGATGACGTGGCTATTACTGAAAAAAGATTAATAATATAAATTTTAGAACTCTACAAAGATTTATGATATGACTGCATATGTCTGAATGAATCCCTGTTTTTTAAATATAATTTTGCCCATTCTTTTCTCTTCGTTTTCTTCTTTTCAATGGAATTCTTTGAAAATCTATATCTTGTAATAACTTCGTGGCTAGAATGTGGTATTTTTGTTACATGTAGAACTCAGTTCAAGGTTTCTTTTGGTACTAAACAGAGCTTCTACTAACACATAACATAATATCACATACATATAATATAAAAAAATAAAAACGAAAATCAGTAAAAATTACAATACTTTCGCCTCTATCGACAATATCGAAAATTTCAAAAAGGGATAATTTGCGCCTTTAATCACTTCATATATTAGTAACATAATAAATTATCTAGTGTATCTATTTTTTTTTATACGAATTTATTTATCTTAGTCGGCCGCGAAAATTCCAATACATATTTTAAATGTTTTTTTAAAAATCGTAAATTTAATCGTAATTTTGACGTAACAACATCTTAAATTAGGTTGCGACTGGGAGTCACTTATGAAAAAGACGTGTAACGCTCGGTAACGTTACGATGAGTCACCGAACGAGAGAGAGGCCCGCCGAATGCCTTGCGTCTCTCTCCCACTCAACTATGATCGAGAAAAAGACGTTGTCACGTAAAATCTTCGCCCGTAAAACCGACTTTACAGGCAACCATTTTTTTTTAAACAAAGAATATTTTCTTTGTGCGGCAATGCCTGGACGGATAGCCGAAACCGATTGAATATTCATATTGAAACTGTAAAGGCGAAGCTGCAAATTAATTAAATGTAAATTTAAATTATTGTGCAAAGATTTTTATACAGTCGCTTTAGAAAATGAAGAGCTATTAAAAGCTGTTTCTTCCAACAGCAAATATAAATGCCAAAAATAAATTTTCTCTATTTAACATTGCTGTTTTAATTGTCTCCCGTAAAAAATAACTAAAACTCGCATTTTTGATGCTGTTAACCCTTAAATCAAATACTGGCAACCCTAGGTGCGGTGCGGTCGTGTGGCGAGTCGATCGCACCGCACGAGTACGGTGGTCCGGTCACATCAGTTCGAACGTCTGTTTATACTTTTAATGCCATGCTTGATGCCATATTTGAAAAAAGAAGAAGAAGAAGTAGTCTATTGTGTCTATTCAAGACACAGAGGAGACACTAAATTGGCCTATTCAAGTAACGACAATGACGAGTTTACGACTTGACGTCATAGAATATATTATCTTTACTGATATATTTCGTAGAGTATAATAAATATATCTATAGTGCGAACAACGAAGTGGGAACAGTAGGCACAGGTGGGAACTGAACAACACGACGTTCCCACCGCGAGCGCTCGTAGTCGTGGTTGAGTGCTATCGAAGTGCGTTTCTCTAGGGATTTTTTTCATATATTTATGAATAAACATGGTGAAATGTGCAGTTCGATCTTGCAAGAACGATACTAGAAAAAACACAAAATTGAAATCCAGTATCACATTTCATGGGTAAATCGATTGTTGTATTTATTTTTATGAAAATAAATCTAGCATCGCGGGGGTGAAGGGGAAGTGGGAGGCGGACACGCGCAGGCTCGCTCGCGCACCCTTCTCGCACCTCACTGCCGCCACGTGATCGTAGTGATGTGGCTTGACCAACGCTGTACTCGATAGTTTACAAGAAGAACTATATTTTAACATATTATTTATTTAACTTTAAAATTAAAACTCTTTTAAAAATGTATTAAAAATAATTTTGTGGTGTGTTTTGTATGATACACTTTCTAATATTATGAATGCGAATGTATTGTAGTGTAAATGTAAAATATGTACCTAATGTTACGATATTTTATTTTAACCGCTAAAAAATCGGCGCTTATAAGCGCTGGTAGCCCGCGCAGGAAAATATATGAACATGCGCTTATAAGCGCTGATCGGCGCCGACAAGTTCCAACAAGTTTCAACAAACTTGTCGGCGCCGATCAGCGCTTATAAGCGCATGTTCATATATTTTCCTGCGCGGGTTACCAGCGCTTATAAGCGCCGATAAGCGCTTATAAGTTTCAAGCTTTCTTTCTGAATACGCCCCACATCATGTTTAGCCGTCATTCAACGGCATTACATTATTGATTAGATATACATTTTAAATATCTAAATTTTATTTTATTATAATCAATTCATTTGTTATTCATTCACATATTATTTATTGAATGAATAACATTCAATCAATAAATAATATGATTCAAAATCAAGACGCAAGTAGACAATATTATTTACGAGTTTAGGTATTCTTTAACACTATAAAAACATTTCTGTTGAAGCCATTCATGAAGTTCTTTAAAAAATATTTTAGTATCTGAGTTTTTTAATTTAGTTGGTACTTTATTGGCGATGCAAAGATTATCCACACTTTATTGGCGATGCAAAGATTATCCACACGCCTCTAGTGGCGAAATTTAGAAGCTGTCTAAGAACGACACTTTGACACTTCGTTTGTTTATTTGTTGAGGTTATGTTTATATGTATTATTCAGATGGATCACGATTATATACGGAAACCTGTAACCTCCTGTAACTAATAAAATCAGAAATACGAAATATTGTTGCGTTCCTCAATGTAGTACTTACGGAGATACGGGAATAAGTTTTCATTTATTCCCAAAAGACAAAATTATGAAGAATAAATGGAAGACTGCTTTATGAATAGGCAAGCCAATTTCACCGTGAATGAGAGTTTGTTCTCATCATTTTCAAGCTTCAGACTTTTTTTCCAAACAGTAAGTATATTTAAGTATGTTTTAATTATTTTATTGTACATAAATTATATTTATATGTATTTCCTATGATCATTTAGTTTACGCTAAGGCGAGTTTCTCGTCAGATAACGAGATTATTTATTTTCTAAATATTATTTCAATATTTTAAAGCGGCAATAATTAGATGTACCTATATTATGTCAAGATTCAATTGACACTTGACATTATTACGTTTATGCTGTGGGCGAGCCCGCCCGCCAGTATTGCCAACCGTACTATTTAAAACGTATTTATACGATTTTGACGACGCGGTTGGCGCAGTGGTCAAGTAACTGTCTACTGAGCCGACGGTCCCGGGTTCGATCCCCGGTCAGGGCAAATATTTGTGTGATGAACTCAATTATTTGTTCTTGGGTCTGGGTGTTATTATCTATATATGTATTTATTAAATATTATATTTATCGTCGCCTAGTACCCACAACACAAGCCTTAATTGAGCTTACTGTGGGACTAGGTCGATTTGTGTAATAATGTCCTATAATATTTATTTATTTATTTATTTATTTTTGGCTTTGGTACGATGTACGATCGTAAATTCCTAATCGTACGCAAAATATACGATCTTTTCAAATATTAGAATAACATGGAAAAAAAATATTCCGATTAATTTTATTTGTTGATTTATAAAAACAATAACAATCTACAGATTTGAACGAGCCTTAAACTTTTTTTTATTCATAAGGCACTCACCCAACCATTTTTAAACTTGAACGAGCATTAAACTTTTTTTCGAATGCGAACGAGTATTCAGTCACGTCAATCTAATGAAAACAAAAATTTCGAAATAAATTAATGATAGATACAGTAAATGGAACTTTGTTGGCTGCACAACATGTTAAGGAATCAGGATCATGTATCGATTTCCAGCCATCCAGCGACATGTTGTGCAAATTAAATTTAAGTATGTACAAAAGAATCAATTCTTCGACTCTTGCATCTGATGTTGCGTGTATTGACTCTGATAGCGACTGATATTTTAATTTATATCCATACATGGCACTGCTATGTATTAATCACCTATACCAATACTAATAATTAGTGATTTAATTATAATAGATAAATTTTGTATTTCATTCTATTAAAAAGTACAATTACATTTCTTATTTAAATAATTTGCTGTAGTTTTATTGAATTTTTTAAAACGTACTATTTTTTTTTTAGAATTCTTAGTAAAATACGATTTTCCCTAGTGTGTGATACGATCTTCTAGAAAATAAAGTTGGCAACACTAGTCCGAGGGGCAAATAATCCATAAATAATCTCATGCCTTTTTTATTTAAATATTTTGTGATAGGTTAAGATTTCAAAGTTAAACAAACCAAATAAAGTCATGCTTTATTAAATGAAAAGTATTTGCCGCGCATGCACACAAAATGACTTCAACGACTCGTTTATTTGTGGGCAATCTTCCAGAAAATGCAAATGAAAAACACATACTGAATGCATTTTCTTCATACGGAGATGTAACTAACATTGATATAAAGTGTAAGCCTGATGCAGAGAATGATAAAAAACGATTTGCTTTCGTTACTCTTTCCACATCCGAAAATTATATTGAGTCATGTAAGTCCTTTGATATTAAGTTAAATATTAAGTACAAATAAGAAATAGAATAAAAATTAACAAATAAAATTGTTCCCCAGGCTTAAAGCATTTTTCTAATGAAGATTTTCTTGGTAATAGACTATATGTGACAAGAGCTCGGGAAAGTTTTTTAGAAAGGTTACAAAGGGAAAGAGAACAAGCACAGGGAATTAAAAAGCCCTCTGCGGAGGTTGGTATATATGATTAAAATTTAATGTTCACTTGTTCTTGTACATTTACAAGAATAAATGTACACATCTGTATTATCATGATTATTGCATGTATATATTTTACTATTTTGTTTAAGTCAAAAGTTCTTGTTTGTGAATTACATATTTTTTTTAAATAGTAAAATCCACTTGAATTTTAAATACCCATTTAAATTGTATTATTTCAGCCTGCTCAAAATGATTTTAGCGCAAGAAATGATCATGTCTTTGATCAAAACAGAAAAAATAAAAGAAGATTTTTAAATGATGATGATTTGCATAGTAATGATATACATTTGCAAAGTAATAAAATAACAAAAACTGATAATTGTGAAAAAAATATTAAGCAGACACTACAGATAAATAACGTAAATAATATAACAGATAAACCTGGAGATAAAAAGCAGGAGTCAGAAAAGAAAAGGTTAGAATCTATGAAAAGAAAAAGACAAGAATTTAAGGAAAAGAAATTGATCATTAAAACTGGTCTTACAGGAATTGTAAGTATAGAATATAGGTACACTGTATCTAAATATTTTAGTTACACATATTGTAATTTTCTTTTACTTTGTATCAAGTATAAAAAGCACATTTAAGTATTATAAAGTGAAGTCCCATGTCCCCTAGTAAGGGGCAGATGCATTATTCATCTGTTTCACTGATTGATTTTCTTTAGGGACAAGTAGGTGATCAACCTTCTGTGTACGACAAACCGAGACATTTTTTTATCTTTGTCTCCACCGGGAATCGTACCCAGGACCCCTTGGTGCTACGCTCACATGTCAACCACTGAATCAACGAGGCAGGCATAAAGTATTATGTTAGTATACATAGGAGTTAAAGATAATTGAAGTGAAACTAATTTATCGGGGTTGGAAAAAAATTTAGTGTAACATTTTTTCGTTATGCGTGACATTTTCCGTTACGCGCCATCTTGATTCGACGTATTTCTGTAAAATTGCATATAGTAAATTATTTTTTGAAAAATAAGGTCATAAAGAAGTTTCACTTCTTACTTACACTTAAAATTCTATACAGGATAAAGTATCAAATAAGAAGATAATATTTACTGACACGGGAGAAGAAAAGATTTCTGAAAATGGTTCATCTAATATAAATAATGGACTCCAAAACAGAAATAACTTGTTTGACGATGAGGATAGTGATGATGGTATCAATTTTAATATAAAGGAACAATTTGAGGGCAAAAAAGGACAAAAGGTAATATTCTGTATTTTATGTAAGTTTTAAATTTCAGCTTTTAATGAAAGCCATGCTTTAACTATTAGCCTGAGTTTCTCAATATAAAATATAATGTAATGTTCAACCAATATATTTTATAAATGCTTGTAACAGTTTTATAAGCATTACTTATTGTAATGGGTTTTACAGGTACTTGATTTACAATCCAGATATAAATCTGACAAACGGTTTGTACTAGATGAAAGATTTGCAGAAGATTCAGATGAGGGTGATGCTGTAGCAAGTGAGAAACAACTTGAAGAAGACGAAACTGTTGAGTTAGAACGGGCTGACGAAAAGAGCAAACAAGTAAAAATATTACAAGATGTCTTGGGTGTTGCTATTCGATCTAACCACACGAAACCACAAGACTCTTCTAGTAAAACAAAGTGAGATAAAGATAAAAAAATTATTGATAATTTTTTTTTATTTTTTTTTATATTAAATTTATTATTCTAGGGCAAAGCTTGGGATGTTACGATTTGATCCCTTACAACCTGACCATGCAAAGTTCTTAGCACCAGTGGAACCAAAAGAAGAAGTTTCAAAGAAATCTAAAAAGAAGAAATCCAAAGACAAGGAAGAAATACCAGAACCTCAACCAGTGGTGGAAGTAGAGAAGGTTGAAGTGTCGAAGGAACAGTTTTACGAAGTCAGCGATGTTTTAAAGGAAGCTATTGCACAACCAACGTCATTTAGTTTACGTAGCTTGTTCTCTAAAAGCGAACCTACTGAAGAAGGTAAATATTTCTTGCAAATCACAGGAAATTATATTACCAAGTTTTATTTTATTGTTCATATTGTCTTGTCATTATATTATGTTTTGAAAAATAGTAATTTTTATGTACATGACTTTATTTTAATAATTCGTACCATTTTTTTAGAAACACCAAATGACACAGAAGAAAGCATACCATTAGTGAAAACTAAAGATAAAAAAGTAAAACATCCCCTGGATCCTGGTGAAAAAAATCCCTTTCTGTATGATTCTTCAGAATCTGAAGATGAATGTGAAACACTTCATAAAGATACACTTATAACAGAGAAAGTTGAACCAAAGGCTGTTTGGAGGGAAAATTTATTTTTGTCCCTGTCTTTTGATAACAGATTGAAAGGTAAAATTATTAGAATATTATTCTTCAATAGTAAATGTAAAGCATTATAGAGGTTGTATTCATTAAGTATCCATAGCCTATAATCCCGTTATTTATCAAAATATTGTTATCTCAAGGTATCATCAGTACCAAAGTATAGTTATTATTTCTGTTTTAATTTCTAATAGATATAATACCTGTCTGTGGACACAACAACTGCATTCAATGTTAGAAATTAAATTTTTAATATTTAACTTTTTCAGAGGGTTTAGAATTCTTTAACCAGCCTTTAGAAGGCGAAATCCCGAAAGAAAGGCGGCAATTGAAATCCGTTATGAAAAAGCGACTGTACAATAAAGAGCGTAAAAACAAGATGTTCCAGAAAAAGATTGGTGGACGAAAGAAGACTATGAAAAAAAGTTATAATAAGAAAAGCTGATCTTGTAATATATTTGAAATAAAACAGTTGAATTCATTCTGTATTTTATTTAGTAACTACAATTTTATAACTGGCATTACAAGTAATCTTAACGCCTCTTCCATGTAGGCTTCTTCCTAGCACCAGGTTGTCCAGGCTTCTTACGTTCCCTTCTTCTATGATCCCTTGTAAGCAAACCTGCCACTTGCATTGATTCAAGCATTGGTTGATCAACAAAACTACGCAGACCCCATGCTATTCCCCAACGAATTGCACCAGCTTGGCCAGATGGTCCACCACCTTCAATATTACATTCAACATCGACTCGATTTTCCATTCCAGTAAAAATTAATGGAAATATCACTTGTTCTCTACTTTGAGTATCTTCGAAGTAGGTGATATCTTTTCCATTGATAGTTATTTTGCCTGTGCCTGGTGATCGAATGGTTACATCACCTCTAGCCTTTTTTCTCAAACATTCATAGGTGGTAATAAAAGAACGACCCTCTTCATCAAAACTAGGTTTAGGAATTTCCAGTGCAAATTTCTGAGTAGACAATGGTTTTCTAAATTTTTCAATAAAATCTATACATTTGTAGGCATATGGTAGTGATACAAGTCGTTCCATGACCAATTTGAAATTGTCATATTCCAAGTCAGTAATTTTCTCCACCAACATTACTTCTAATTGATCTTTAGTAACCCAAAGACTTGTAGCTAAGTCCAGTTTAGAATTTTGGTCAGGAACAGCTTTTTTTCTTATAACTTTATCTTCAAACTTGTTTAGGTTTTCAATATGCTCAGCAGCATCATACAATAATTTGAAAAAATTAGGCTTTCCTGTGTAAAACAGAAAGTGATGAGGTCTACCAGCTTCATCAAATTCCGCGGCTTTCCGGGCTGGAAATACTTCTTCAGGTGGTTTCATCAAAGGACGAGCAGCAGGATCGTATATGCCACTTGGGAATAAGTATTCAATGGCTCTGTCAACATCTTTCTGTGTAAATGTCTCTGGGTCTTCTCCCATCATATTAGCGAGATGTCTTTTACCAATTTTATATTCGACTTCCTGTTTTTTCATAAATTCGTCATGTTCTCTAGCCCGTTCTAAGTAGGCCTTCATAGCTTTGCTGATAGTTCTTTTTCTACTTAATGTTTCCCAATCCGTAAATTTACTGAAAATATCATCTGCTTTTGTTGTCGCTTTACTACTGTAATTTCGTACATGTTTATAAAGCGAGTTGGATAAAATTGGATAAGAACACTTTGTAACAGGTATAACCTGCTTAATGGTTAACTTTATAACATTGGACATCTTGTAGTCTTTATATTACTTAGACGGACATAATTATCCACGTAAAATACAATTATGTTTTCACTTATCAGATAGTAAGTATTAATTTATTACAATACAAATACAAATGTGCAAGCCTGTATTCATAAATCATAGTCCTAAAAATATCTCATCGGCTTGAGAGTTGAGACTTCTTTTGACATAAAAATTAAAATGTCATTATGACTTTGACGTACCTACTAAAAAGTCTATGCCTGTCTATGCCGATTGCCGATTCATCTGAGGCGTGCGCTGTGAGCTGTAGTCCCATACTCCAATAATATCCACCAGGGGCTCCATAGGCCTACATCATGGAAATATATATCTTTGATCTAAGGCCTACATGGATAGATGGATCACATTTACGGTTAAAATTAGAGAGAGATTTTCTGATAATATTTCTTCATTTACCTAACCCGAAACGCTAGATAGTGAAGCCGTAAAATATCCTATAGGTACAGTACGTAATTGTACCTAGTATTTCTAAGTAGCGTTTTTAAACATACGACTAGTTCTACTACTCATCTGTTTTATATTCTTAGTATTGATTAGGTACACCAATAACATAAATATATAGGTATCTAACTAGGTTTCTGCCCGCGGCTTCGCCCGCGCAGTCAAAGAAAAACCCACATAGTTCCCGTTCCCGCGGGATTTCCGGGATTGCGTCATTTTCTCGGGAATCAAAATATCTCCATACCAATTTAGGTAAAGTAGGTAGAGAAGGTATATCGACTTCTTCTACAGACTTTACATAAGACAATAATAGAGACTTCTTTTATGTAGATTGCACATATTGTGCGTTGCGGACTTGTTGAAAAAATTATGATTAGAAATTAATAAAAAAATTGTATATATTTCAAGCTGTTCATTTATTACACATACAGAAATAAAGTTAGAAATTAATTACATATTTATTTTAAAACATTGTGCTCAATGCAAATACACGGTAGTTAAAAAATACATTTTAAAATTTTAGCTAAGATTATTTATTGTATATTAATAATCTCACGATTTTTTTATTATGTTACAAGAAAATTTTTAACATAGTAAAATCATTAAATAAGAGTATAAATATATATTATACTATATACACAATTGAAAATCTACATAGCTAAACGCCGAAGCAATACTGTTAATACAATGATGTTTGTGTAAAAAAACGCAATAGAAAATAATATATAAATGAAAATTGAAAATATAAAATGAGTGAGAAATAAAACAAAACAGTTATATTAATATCCCTCTATACAATACAAATATTATGTTAAAAATTAATTTTAGCTCATCAAAAATATACAGGATGTCACACCGTCACGTTGGTGTACTAAACACAAAAGGACTTATTTTGCATACGCTGAGTACGTAAAAAATATTCATAAAATTCAAGACGTATTTTTTTATTATCCACTAGATGAATTCTTAAAACTCGCATGTGTAACTTTGCCTAACTGGTAAGTGGCAACCCGCCCACCTTTGCCACCCGTACGCGCACATAAGTTTTATAAGATTATGTTTTCAAAGTCAAATGCCCGCATAATCGGGGCGGTATAAGCCGGCTGCGCGAAGATAAACAATGAGTTTAATGAATTATATAATTTAAAAAATTATGCCATCGTTTTATTTTTTACGTAATCGTCGTATGCAATTATGTTTGTTTGAATTATTCGGAAAATATAGTCTTTTCTAATTACTTATTACCTATCATAACAATAATTGTCTATATCTTCAGTTTAGGAATTTTTAGTTATATGCATTTGAGCGTCAATAAAATAAATTTTTAACACCAAACACGGTCGATATATATTAGTTATGTTTAAAGCGAACAAACAATACAAATTATAGCAATTTATTTAATTTTCTAATAAATTGAAAACACCCAGAAGTAAAAAATATAAACTATGTAGGGTCAGTGTACCACTAGCTGACCAAGCGCCAATACATGACCGAAATTCAAATATACGCGCCAATTAAGAAAATACGGCAGCCCCAGATGATAGTTTGTTGTTTTTTTCTGTATAGCAACATCATCTATAAAAAAAAAACAAATCTTGCTGCCATTGGTCAGAAATATTGACATTTTTTCAACACGAAGGTGGCGCCCCGTAAGTAATCACATTTTTTACTAAGAGATTTTTATCGGGAGTTGATTGGAAAATCTTAATTAATCTTGAATGCAATCGATTACTTTTTATATCTCTTGTTATAGGCATAATGTTAAACCATTCTGTTATAGACTTTCGGCTTCATTTTTGGCATGAACAGTTTTTCATGATTTTTAGCGCCCTGGTTATCTTTTGGAGCAACGAAAACAACTTTTCGCCTATTGTTGACCAGTATGGTCAGCTCTTGGTTCTTTATATTTTGCTAAGAAAGACTTGCTTTGTTTTGTGCTTATACTTAATTTAACAAACCATATAAGCCGTAGTTAAGTCATAGCTTTATGTTGCATATTTCCAAAAGCTGACCACCGTAAGATTTTGTACCGAACTTAGTTGGTCAGGTTTCGGGACCGAGAATATTATTAACCTTGAGTTGTCCCCTTGATTTCCGTGACCAAGTGGTTTGATTTCATCAACCTATCTACAGACCTGAAGATCTTTAACGCATGGCAGTGTGGAATTTATCCATTTAACATTTCTGCAATAGACTTTATGAGATGTATGGACCACGAAACTAGAAAAGTTGCGCCTGTCATGCAATCTACCTACATTGGAGACTGAAGTTGGCGTAGAGATCCTTTTATTGATAGAATATAACATTTAATAAAAAAAACTTCAATTTAAATACAGCCTTTTTTTATTTATTAAACAAAACTAATGTTTGAAGAAGGACATTTTGTCCATTTTGAAAATGGTCAACTTTTAGAGCAATGATGGTCAGATATTGGTGATCAGTGGTCAGGTAATGGTGTTTTTAGCAGAAGTAACTTTCAGAGTAGTTTTCATAAAACCTTTAAAGGTTATCAAATTGATACTAAGAACAATAGTTGCAGTGACTATTCAATTATCTGTGTCCCAAAAATAACATTGAACGTAAAACAAATAACCCGTTTTTATTATATAGCTAAAGATAAAACCGCTTAAATGGTCAACTAGTGGTACATCAACCCTACTTATATCCATTAGAAAAATAATGTGATACATATGAAATATATAATAAAGAAAATATACATCGTTACGTCATAATTTTTATTTATACACAATAACTTATTACTGATGGAATGATACGAAGGTCATGACTTATTTTTATATATTTATTTTTCACTAAACGATGATAAATGCTATACACCATAGACTAGGAGTTACGATTTGTTTCACTTAAATTAGCTGTTTCAGTCTATATATTGTGTCGCAAGTGAAATTAAGAGTTTGGAAACATTTTTATTTGAGATATTGTAATTAAATATGAGATCATTACAAACATCAAACGTCGGCTTTATAAATTATAGCATAAGCACTATGATAGCAAACAAAAAAGTAACAGTTTTGAAGGCATTGTCCATGTGATTTAAATCTAATTGCAATTTAAAAGCAATAATGCATATTAATTTTCACTACCATTATTGCTTTCTCTCAGAGAATTGATTAAGTAAGACAATAAAAGTAGACTTCAACTAGTAGTAGATAAAACTTATATATTTTAAAATGGATAACTTAAGTGATACAAGTCGACAAAACGCGGGTGTCACACAGCAAACCCGGTGCTTATAGTCACACTAACTTACAAATTATGTCTAAACAATATTGATGTGTTACGTAGGATCATCCGATATTAGTGCTTCTGATTGCTCGTCCAAATCTGATATATTTCGTATCGTCCTGTAAAACAAATTTAGTTTGTATTTTAAATTGTACATTTCATATTTAGGGCTTTATTTTAAATATAATCATCATATGATTATAAATACTTTGAAGTGTTTTTTTAAGTACCATAAGAGTCCTTTAAGCAAAGGTGACTGTGGTTAGAGCCGGGTCGCCGCCGCAGGATATTTTGTGTGAACCAGTTAGTCGCTTGCCAGTGCACATTAAGCCGATGGGCGCGCGGTTGACTGCCGAAGTTGTAATACTACGGCCACACTACCTTAACGTCTACCGGGCTGTTACCGCAATAATTATAGCATTAAAATACCGTCTAAATTACTGCATGAACTGGTGTGGTTACACTAGAGTTTACCTAGATATGTCGGTAATTATTGGCATTTACCGCAGCAAAAAATATTAGTTAATTAATATATAATATGGTTTCTGTAATA
Organism: Colias eurytheme; assembly: GCF_061535395.1. Lineage (NCBI taxonomy): Eukaryota > Metazoa > Arthropoda > Insecta > Lepidoptera > Pieridae > Colias > Colias eurytheme. The sequence goes on along the minus strand of NC_142995.1, from coordinate 6,124,439 downwards.
ATTCATCAAGGATTCTTTTTAAAGTGAAACTTTTATTACATCGTCTCAAACTTTTTGGTCTGTGTAGCGCATGTCGCGTGTATCGCGGCTGCCGAGTAGGTATTGTATTGCAGGTACTTGGAAATGATAAATTTTGTTTGATCCGACGTCACGCATCATTGTGTACACTGCGATTTTTATAGTTCTTTTGTCGGGTACCCCAAAGAGACGGTTCGGATTGGAATAATTCCAAAAATTCGAGCGCTTTTTCATTCGACCAATCCATGTCGGTCGATACGTGCGTCGCCGGTGAGCTCATATTGCACACTGGACAAACGGTAGTGTGGCCGCAAACGCGATAATTACCGCAGTAATTTTCTTTGATGTGCGAAAGAATACCGCCGCCGGAGCTATTGTCTACCGCCATTTGTCATATTGATTGGCATCGTAGAATTATGGCCATAAGTCGTGGTTACACCTAGGTGTTGTTTAAGTTGTGGCAATAATTATTGGCATATCACGGTAGTGTGGCCGTAGCATAACGATGCAGCCGCTTCGCGCACCACACAATGTCTACAACACTCACGTGAACCCCTCGGCGGCCCGCAGGCGCACGCCGAGCCAGCCGCCGGGCGGCGTGTCGGCGAGGGGGAGCGCGCCGGCCGCCCAGCCCGCGGCGCTCAGCGCTGCAGCAGCCGCGTGCCACGCGCTGGGCCCCGCGCGCCACGCCTCCACGCACGCCGCCAGCGGCACCGTGCTGGCCAGCACGCCGGTCGCCGTCTGCGACGACGTCAGAGATCTGCCCCTGAACGAGAGTGTCAATGTAAATAAATAAAAATAACTGAGTTAACCTAACCTATTTATTAAATAGCACATCTAAATAATATGTAGTAATTACATAATAATATCAAATCTTTTTATTTTTATTTTTTACTTTTCCGTTTTTGAAGTCGGTTGTTTTAACGCATTTATTTTATTTAATATTTTTTAGTATATTTTTCAACACGAATCAAACGAGCCCAATCTCGATAAAATTGAGTCAATATATTACTGAGTTCCTATGGCCACCTTCCGATTCCATCATCAAATCAGCTCTATGTCATGAGAATGTTTCATCGCTATCCAATTTATATACGTATACAAAATTTCAGCTCAATCGGTTAACGGGAAGTGAATCAAAATTACTTGCTTCATTTCAATTAAGTCATCGAATACAGACAAAAATGCTCATAAAATAAAAAGTAAAAACTACTAGGCCTATCCGAATAAAATTTTTATGGGACCAATTCGACACCATCCCGCATCAAACAAAAAAAGAATCACGTAAATCGGTTAAGACACCTCGGAGTAATCGGTGTACATACACAAAAAAAAATATACCGGCCGAATTGATAACCTCCTCCTTTTTTTGAAGTCGGTTAAAAATAGTAGGATAAGTAAATTCTATTGCTGTTTTAATAGCATCGCTTTCTGTAACATATCATTATTGTTGATTATTATGAACAAATAAAGAAATACATAAGTATTTAGTTTCTTATTATCATCAATTCAGAATCCTAAATTAATTTTTACATAAAGGGAACATATTATCAAGTAACAATACTCACCAAAGCCATAAAGACTCCATAAGAAGGGGACTCAAGGCGGCATCTAGGAGTAACCAGCTCCATAATTTTGGAGATGGAAGCTCAGCTTTTTCAACTCCAGCTATCGCTAATACGCCTCCGAATGTCCATATTAGGCACCCGCACGTGCATCCAACTATACCTAAAATAATGATAAAATTGATGTATTAATTAAATAAGACCTAGCGCGCACGAGCAACTTTGTCTCCGCAACTATTTTGTCTCTCCCATCAATTGTATGGGGAGTTGCGTCGCTACGTGCGCGCACTTTCATACTAGCCCATGGGTGGAGAGACAAAATAGTTGCGGAGACAAAGTTGCTCGTGCGCGCTAGCTCTAATAGAATCTAAACGTTCAGAACCTTCATTATTCAAAATGGAAACGGACTTTTCATTGCCACAGTCAAAAATAGTAATAACTTTTCGCACGGATAATCCAAGGCAATCTATAAATACTCGTTCTATACTCAAGATCTCTACATCATTGCATTAATATAATATCTGTCTGTATTTTGAAATTACCAACGAGCAAAAAGGAGTTAATCCCGTCTCCTTTTCTCAACTCTCGTCGGAACATTAGCAGGTGCACTGCGTAGCACAAGGCGGAACCCAACGCCGCCAATACCGCCAACCAATTACTCTGGTGGCTCTCAGATATACCTAGAACTACCTGAAATAGGATGTTTTGTTGAAATCATGAAATAATAAAAAAAAGACGGGTGGCACTCCGGGAGTGCCGGCAGAAGTGAAGACTTGATTATTAACGTTGAGCATGTTTGATATCCATCCGTCTTACGCTTTATCGATCAGGTCACATGTCCTGACGCGAGTTTAAGATTTTATACCCATTACAGAAAAAGTGCTCAACGCCGCTAAAGAAGTTTTCACTTCAAAAAGCAACAAGTAATTGGTATTCGCTGTCTATTCCTCTTCTTCGCTGTCTATTCCTCTTCTCTCTATTCTTACATCTATAGTCTTTACCTAATTATAGTCTATCATCTAGTTTCTTTCTATGTATATAAGACTGTTCCACGACACTTCCACATAATTAATTTCGTTAATAGTATTTAATCGCAATACATATAATGTAACGCAGATGAGTCGCTAGAATGAGAATGATTAAAGTCGATTCTGAACTATACTAGACCGATTTAATTTCTTTACAAAAATACATATGTCTTTAAATTTACTATTGTAAGTTAACAAATTTATAATACTTACAAGTCCACTCGCAGTAAGTAAAACAGCCACACATTTGGAGAAGTTAAATCTATCCGTGGGTACTTGTGCGAAAAGCGCGCCGAGCGTGAGGGCGAATGCGCTCGTTGTTGACGTGTATATTGTTGCTGAACAACTCGACGTGTGCAGTAAGCTCAAACGGTATAGGTAGTTTGATATGAACCACTGAAACGAGAAAGTGGAGATATTTGCATGATTAAATATATTATGAGAATAAACATTTGTAATTACACTAAATCTTTGTTGCGTTACTACAGTGTTGTATTTCTATATTATTATATTAAACAACTAGCGGTCCGCCCCGGCTTCGCCCGTGGTACATGTTTACATTTTCTCTACATAAGAACCATCCTCGTACTTCAAGGAATATAATAAAAAAAGAATTATCGAAATCGGTTCAGCCGTTCTCGAGTTATGCGCTTACCAACACATTTTGCGATTCATTTTTATATACAAGAAGATTAAAATTTGTCTTGTGTAATAGACAATGAATTGCAAAATCAATATACAGTTTTTATACTATATCAGATTGCCTTTTGCATTTATTTCAATATGATATAATATAATATATTACATCATACGTAATGTTCTTAGAAACATAGTCCAGGTGGATTTACTTAATTAACTTAATTAACTTAGGATTCACTTAATTTTTACTCGTAAGTAATTAACGTTTAAAACAACATAAACTCACAGGTATAGTAAACACAAGTGCTAATCGTATATGCCGCCTGGTGGCAGCAGCAGCCGCTCGCCGTTGCGCGTATTCCGTAGCGCGAATCGACGCGGACCACGAGAGGCGCGCCAATAGAGCCTCGCCCGCCATCGCCGCTGACATGACGCGGACCTGGCGAACGTTCCAGAATGTTCTAGAAATTCTTTCATGAATTTAATTATTAACTGAGTATCTTCTACATCATTTGTAAATGGAAGAAATAAAGTTGTTAAAGATAGTAAATACATATTATAATAATCTTCTTTAGTAAGTAAATCTCGCATATTTGTAACACAATTCTAAATCTAAAATATAAAATTGTGAAAATTTCAGACACTTTTTTTCATTTTCCTAGTACCAATTTTAAAGTAATGTCTGTATAGTACAGTCAGTCTGCAGTCATGATAGTAATTATTCCGAGTGCTAGTGGTATCTTGTATTCAAGGAACGGAAACGGCTCTTTTTAATATCGATAATCATTCGATAATAATATTATTATGAATGACATAAGTTAATCGTAATTTAGCAGGTGTAAGTAGTTTATTCCTTTACCTAAATAACATTTCTATGTACTAAGATTAAAAATATTACATACTAATCGATTACACGAAAATTCAATTAACAAAATATACGATTTTCAAATACCTTCAGTCATAGAGAGGATAGTAATTTAGTTAATGATAAGATAAGATGATTTGTTTCCGCTGTAGTGTATAATCATGTTTTTCTGTGCATGCTATTCAAACTATGTTTATTTTTTTATTGGACGTAAGTAACATACCGATTAAATTTATTTGTTTAGTTTGACTTTCTCTTATTTATTGTAAAATTATTATTAGTATACATAATATAGAGCAGGCTCCAAGGAGATGTTCTCCACTGAGAGTCCGGTCTAATAGGCAATATAATTGATTATATTGCATATGTGTGAAGCCATGATGCCGCAAAAATAGAAAACTAGAGAATTAGTCTTATTTACTTTTCGTAATTTATTTCGATTTAATGTCCACAAACGTTTCAAATAATATGAACGGTTCTACTTTTACTGTCTACTTTTACACTACTTTCATACATTTAAATTTTAAAGTCTATGCGTCAATTAGCGATTTTATCTAGTGCTCTGTGAGCACTCGATAGTACATTTAATCCGCTAGGATCAACGGTCGATTACCTTTGATGAGGGAAGGAAGCCATATTATCGTAATGAAAACAGGTGCAACACTTTTTAATTTCCTCATCACTACATAGTATTAAAACAAAGTCGCTTTCCCTGTCCCTATGTCCCTTTGTACGCTTAAATCTTTGAAACTACGCAACGGATTTTGATGCGGTTTTTTTTAATAGATAGAGTGATTCAAGAGGAAGGTTTATATGTATAATAACATCCATTAAATAGAGGAGAAGTACTGTTATTTTTGAGGTTTCTAATGTGATGTCGTAAAAAATTACATTGTTTCCGCTTATATTGCAAACGCAGGCTGAACCCTACGAGTTTTATCAAAATAATGTACTAAGTACAATACATATTGAAAAGGTCTACAGAAAAGTCCGCGATGGTATATGTCTATCTCTTATGGATAACCCACAATAAAAAAATTTTGTCATTTACTATTTACGACAAATAAAAGCTAATTTTCGAAGCGATTTTCACCAATACAGCATTAATCCTTAACCAATTAAATACCTTGAATACATTGTTCATTTAATATAGATCTATATGGCCCTTTACACCGTATGATTTAAGTGAATATTTTCGAAGATATTACAGATTTAAAAATTGCGGGACGTAGCGTTTGCGGCGGTACCGGCCGGCCGGGCCGCTATGTTTTTATATACAACGTTCACAGTTTTTCTGTAGTGTATTTAGTATCAGCATTGCACCCGTGCGAAGCCGGGGCGGGTCGCTAGTTGAGTATATAATAGCAAATAGTAAAAGTTAGAAGTAGAATGAGAAAGATATTATTTCAAACAAACCTTAATAATTGTTTGGATCATTAAAATGACCCTACTAATATTATAAATGCAAAAATATGTCTGTCTCTCTGTTAAGCGCGTCACACACGGTGAAGATGCTATAATATTTTATGTTAAGATTCTCTAATATAAAATATTACCAGGGCCGTCTTAGACTATGCCGGGGCCCTTGGGCACACAAGAATTGGGGGCCCTTTGAAACATAAAGAAATCAAACTAGGTACTTATACAAACTTTTTCCCACAATTATATATGTTTTTGCCCTAAATTGAAACTTAAAGAAGTAATAAGAAACGAGAAAATTTCTACTTATGTAAAATTTTTGCTCCATTTTTTTTATACATTTTACAAAAAAGTTACTTCTGACCAATCTTATATTATATTATGGTCTTTTGAGGAAACTTTTTTTCCTTATTTTTTTATATATAATTCATTTGAAACGCTGCTGCTGTAATGGCGCTCCAAAGTTGACTTAAATTAAATTTAATTAAGAAATATTTTAAGAATAACTTTTTCAAATTACCTTTCTCTTTTTCAAATTTATCTTTTTAATTAGCATCTGGATTTTTTCTTTCGTAGCCGTTTCATATTGATCAAAATTATTGCGTGCGGTATTACATAATTTATTCAAGGCCTAGGCAAATGGCAAAAGTCAAAACGCTTGTCATCTATTCGTATAGAAATGGTCCGGTGTGAACAGAGTTCACTAAATTCTAGGACCTTTAAAACTACAAAATTTCATATCCAGCAGAAAATTAGTAAAATTGTTCAAAGGATTACTAAAAATAAAATACAAAATTAACTGTCATTCCGGTACGTGAATTAAAAAACATATTCCAGGTTATAAATAAATAAAAAAAATAGGTGATTTCGCGATTAATACTGAAACGATAAGTTTTATCATAAAATCATTTAGGTGTGAAGTGATTTAAGAAACGTGTGCATAATATTATAAGGATGGGATGAGTTTATAAATCGTTATATCTTAGAAAATGGTAGGAAGCTACATCTTAGGGAAATAATGTATTGATTCTTTTGTATAGATAATTTTATGATCTACAATTTGGGTAAAAGACGTGGTTATATGATAAAACTTACCGTTTCGGTAAAAATCACGAAAAACCTATATATTATCTATTGACTTTTAGGAAAATTTTTTTTCCTAGTAACAGAAGGTTGGGAAATTTTAATATATTTTTGAAGTGAAACTTCTTTAGGCGCGTTGAGAGTAAAATTTCAAGGTCGCATCAAAGCAATACCGTAACGTCATGGAGTAATTCAACGATTTTGGTATCTTATAATCTTGCCAAAGAAGTGGGCTATTTAGCACCGAAATAAATTTTCAAATCGCACCAGTAGTTCCCGAGATTAGCGCGTTCAAACAAAAAAAAACAAACTCTTCAGCTTTATAATATTAAGTATAGATTGTGTTTTTAATAATTTTACCAAATTTCGGCTGGATGGGAATTTTGGTAGTGGTCGTCGTCGTCCTTGGTAGTGTGACCGAAACATTAGCAAAACGTCGCTTATATCAATTAGTATCAATAGCGGATTCTATTCTCTAGCGTTTCTGCCACTTGTCTAGAGGCCCAGAGATTAAAGTTTTGTCACAACGCCCTTGTATGCTATTCTGTAAACTTAGACTTGTTATTAATTTTCATAATTACCAAAATAATTCAAGTAAAAATATATTATATTACATTAATAAGTAAATAAATAATTCGAGTAAATGTCTGATAAGTTAATTATAATGGTGTTCGAATCACTCGAATTATTCCTATACATAGATGTTTTGATTCGAATAAATCTGAAAATGATCTGACGTTCTGGCAACGAGAAAAGTGTATTGCTTTTTAATAAAATATTTTGAGATTTATGTGAGAAAAATTGTCAGTCCTACATCTCCTCCAGGGGGGCCCCCAGACGATGGGGGGCCCTGGGCACTGGCCCCCTGTGCCCCTATGGTAAAGACGGTAATGAATATTACAGTATCTTAAGGTATCAGCGTTCATTGGATTATCAGCGTTCTGACCATCATTTTTCTTTTTGTCATTGCATACTAAGACCCCTGTAGAACCGCCATCCTGTTACAAATGACTCGAAACACTGACACAAAATTTCGGGTGAATCAATTTAAATTACATTACGTATTAAGATATCTCTGGATCTGTTCACACAAATTCTAACTTGAAATTTGAGATAGGGGATGGTAAAAAGTAACATCTACAGTGCGGCAACATGAAATTCACCCAAGAATAGCCGCAAATGCAAACCGGGTATACAAAGATTACAAAGTATCTATTAGTAATATCATATTCCTATTAGATTTTATTTTGTGCATATAATGCTGTAAATTATGCATATTATACATATATGTCTTGTAAAATAATATACTTATATTTTTTAGTTAAAAGCTGAAACAACTGGCAATTATTTTATGACACAGAAATAATATTAAATGAAATAGGATTTCTTTTTATATTACTCTTACTTCGGAAAAATTTATGTTTAGAGCAGTTCCTATAACAATATTGACAAAAATAAACAAAGTTGTGCGTGGGTTGAGAGAAAAATAGTTATAAATAAAATAATGATATTATATTACCTCTGCAACTTTGTTAAAGCGTACAGCTCTTGGAGTTGCATCATCACTGTCTGTTGTTTCTCCCGGCCTTACTGGCACAAATGTAGAATCACCCTGTATAAATAAACAAAAACAATGTAATACAAATTGTATAGGAAATACATATATTGAAAATTAACATATGAAGTTTGCTCCATACGGCAGTAAAAAGGGTGGTAAGATTGTATGAAACTTACAGACTTGAAACTTACTATATTTCCCAGAGGCTAAGGCTCTGGGAAATATTGTTTAAAGTCCTGTAAAGAGTGTGGAGTCAACTTGTGCATGAATATGTATTTACTCACTTTCATTATTAGGAGAGAGAGAGACAATGTTATAAAGAACTGACCATACAAATAAGTTTTACACAATATACTATATGCAAATCATATATCTAATTGTTTAGGTAACATCACAGCATACAAAATTTAAATCAAATTTAAAAATAATACTCACTAAACTATTTGTTGCCTCATTATAGAAATTTTCATCATCTGTCTCAGTAGTTGGTTCCACAAGTTGCTGTTAAAATAAAAATAAAAACTGCATATAAAATTATTAAAAACCATTTAGTACCTACTTTAATTAAGTAGCATATATTAAATAATAAGATTTTTTCTATTCTGATAAGAAAGGAAATACTCAAAGGGAAACATGATACTAAAAATATTATTATGAGTTATATTTCAAAGATAGGTCTATACTATATAACATTATTACATAGAATTTAGAACAACAAGCATTGGGATTAGATGACTTAAATAACGATTCTAGGAAAAGTTTAATAACAAAGAAGTTAGAAAGTGCTAACATTTTATCTTATTATTGTTCCAGTAAATTATAACATTATTGTATAAAAACCAACTATTTTATTGAAATATATTACAGTATAATTTACTGGAACAATAATAAGATAAAATGTTTTATTTATTTAATAATAATTTATTTTATTAAATAAATAAAACATTTTATCTTATTATTGTTCCAGTAAATTATAACATTATTGTATAAAAACCAACTATTTTATTGAAAAGAAATTATTTCCTTGAATAACTTATAAGGAAATATTCCTATCTTATCTCAAGGTAAGTTACAATTAAAATTATTTTTTTTAACTATACTTACAGTGTAATCAGCAGGCTGGCATGGATCTTTTGTAGGTGGTGTAAAGCATAATACTAAAAGGTATATAAACAATAATGAGCTTCGTATATACGTCACAAGGAATGGTCTCTCTAATTTCTTCTCTGTGTAAATATACTAGAAAAAAATACAGTTATATTAATAAATAGATAGAATATGCAGATATTAGGATTATCACAAACTTAAAACTATGTTACCTTTGTGAGCTCTGAAGACACAACCCATAAAATAGCAACAAGGAATAAAATAAATATACCAAACGCATATTTTCTTCTACTGAAATCTTGTGCCTCATTTTTGCTATTTTTATTATTCGTCAACACGCGATAGTAGTTATGACATAGAGTCAACATTAAGATAAATTAAAAGAGTGAGAAAAAGGTAAACAGTGGAAATATAATCGAAATACTGATCGGTTTATGAAAAACCTATAAAATTTATCAAAGAATAACTAGTATAGCTTTTGATCATTATTTGTGTATCTATGAAAGAAATATACTTATATTACAGTTATTTTCCTTACAAACACTTCGCTTGTAACGCTTGACTTTTATTATTTCTATTAACTTAGATATTCACGGCTATCGTCGCGAATATTTTGCAAATATATTAAATACCAAACAGAATTTCTGGTATGAAACCATTTAACTGTCACTGTCAAAATATTTCCCTTATCTATCGACTGTCAATCAAAAATATAAAAAAAAAAAATATAGATCGAGGATACCATTCACGCTAAGACTCGAAATTCGTCTATGTCTATTCAGCTTATAGGATATATTTATCTACATCACATAATACTGTAATATTATATACTTTATGCTATTCAACATTATATCGTCTTTTTCTCGTTCTTCCTTTATTTTAATGATATTTAATATTTATATTTTTCACAAGTTTCTTTTCCTAGTAATCGATGTAGTCTAAAATTCTTAGGTTAATGTTAATTTAAATATTCATACTTAAAGAGCGTGATGTAGTTAACACAGTAAACAAAAATCATGCTTAAATAATTATTTATTTTGACTGCACTACAAGCTGTGCGTTTGAGTGTGACTGTGACTCATTTTACCTATTCTGTGAAGTAAGAATTCTGCCCATGGAAATATTCTGCCCGTAGACAGATTAGTTTCTCTGAATACTTTCTGAATACGATACCCTGATACGATTCTGCCCCAATCGCTAGTGTCAACTGTCATAATTTATAACCTAGAAAAATAAACAAGGAATCTATTTAAATATAATTTTAAAATTATTTTTTGTACTATGGAAGCTATAAAGCTTGTTAGTAAATATTTGAATATTTCTGCGGGTTCACTATGTTATAATACAGACAAGGTAATTTAAGTGATAAATCAATGGCTCGGCTCTGCATTGTTACTTTTATATGTAGGTACTTCAAATAATAAAAAATAAACATTTATATATTTATTATGTACCCTTTAGGTTTTAACAACAGTCATTGACAAGGAGAATGTGGAGGGATTCGTCAGTATAATATTACGATTGATATCAAAAAGTGGCATAAAAATGAGCCAGGAACAAATGCTACTAAGTTATCAGTGGTTAGAGCACATAGCAATGTATGCAAACCAAGCATATTCGAATCCGGCATTTGCGAAAAATTTTCTTCAAGTGAGTTACCTATGTATTAAACTAGAAATGAATGTTTAAATTATTGTACAGTATATTTAAAACTATGTATTGTTGTAGTGCTCATTTATCTATTGTAAAGATAAAATATGTATGTATTAAAGAGTTGAAACCATTTTCATAACGAAAGGTTTTTAATTTTAGGGTATGAATAGAGCATTACAGAAGAAGAGCTACCTCACTGGAAATCTTTTGACTGTGACTGATATAGCTGCATTTTATGTGGTTTACTCGCTAGTTGTAAGTATAGAGGATTATAAACAAAAAAATTCTCTTTAAATTCCATATGACATTAAGTCCTTTTTTTAAAGTATTTATCACCACTATTTAATAAGTCCATTGTAAAGTAGATGTTTGAATATTGTTACAAACTGTAGTCATGTAAAACATGGAAACTTTTAAATGTACAACTTAAATTCTTTTTAATATAATTTTACGCATAAGACTATTTAAATCTTTCTTTCTTTGTTTTTATTTAATCTTTATTGCCATGCATTTAAGGCTCAAATGTTGAAAAATTTCAAAACACATTTTTTTTATTTTTCTAAACACTTTTACAGGAGCGGTTGACTGTACAAGAGCAAGAATCACTTCTACACTTATGTAGGTGGTGTAAGAATATACAAGCACAACCAAGAGTGTGTGCAAGCCGAGCCCCTCTACCACTAAACACTTTGACGCTATCAATACTTGCACCTGCCGTGCATTAATTCTATGTTTTATTGCTTATTATGATTGTAGTGCATACAATTTATTACTGCAATAAAGTTTTACCAAATGGATCTCGTGACGAAATTTTTTAATGCTCTTGTTTTATTTTTTGTTCTAAATTTGTTTTATGTAAGTTAACTTCTTTATTTTTAATATTATAACTTTCCTTTTATAACATTGTTATGGTTAATTGTTAAGTAAAGATTCAGTTAGCATGTACAAATTGACTGATTTTTATGAGGGATAACAATTTTTTAAAGTGAAACTTTTATTACATCGTCTCAAACTTTTTGGTCTGTGTAGCGCATGTCGCTTGTATCGCGGCAGCCGACCGTCACGCGACATGCGCTACACAAAGCAGTGTTCGGAACCGTTCAAACAGTTTCACTTTTAGCGTGGTTTCATAAAACCACACAACATTTTTTCTTTGTAGATTCTGTTTTTAACAATATTTTAGCACGGAAAATAAAAATAAAGCCAGCCCCATGGACGTATAAAAAAAGACGGACGCCGTATTACGAACAAACAACGTGAAGCCACCATAGTAAGCTAGCGATCGTGTAAAGACAATAAACACGCACACACTCTCACCATAGTAAGCTAGTCGGCCGCCATTACGTCGTGAACTACCGACTGATTAACTGCGTCACTGTTTCACAAAAAATATTTAAAATGCCGTCTTGCGTGGTTAAATGGTGTCGCAATAGTACAATTTTAAATAACAAAACACAAGGGATTACATTCCACAGGGAAGCAAGTTATTTCTTTTATGTTTTAATGACAAAATTATTACGGCAAAATTTATAGAAAAAAATACAGCCGCCATTGTCATCAGGACAGCTGTTGCCATGGCAACATGGCACACACACATGGATGTTTCGCCGCCATTACTAGGCTTCACTCAATGTTTAGGCGATATACCGTCCGTCTTTTTTTATACGTCCATGGCCAGCCCCACATATTAGAAGAATGAATATTTAATGTTTCCCATCATTTTTGACGTGACAACGTCTTATAATTCGATAGAGCCGCCTGCACGCACGAAAAAACATGACTCATGCGGCGTTACCTCGCTCTGAGCCGTTCCATACTGTTCCATATATAAGGCTTGAAGTGCGAGCGAGAGCGCGGAACGAGCGACAAAGAAGCACAATCGGACATTGTCATGTTCAACTATCGTCAGTAAACCGACTTTACAGACAACCAATTTTTATTTTATTTTATTTCAGCCAGTGAATTCAAGGCCACCTTGGCACAAAATACCTTTACCAAAACAGTTGTTACCACATGAATTGAAAAATGCAAGTTTAGATGGACCTATAGTGTACCATCCTCAACCCTTTTCTTATCCAGGATATCCTATTATACTATACCTTTGAGTCAAAATACTAAGCCACTTAACCAAGGATGTGGTAAGAGAAAGAAGCATAATTTTTAATGCTAACAATTTTTGTTGACTTCTTTTTTATTCAATCTAATTATTTATCTAATAAATTACCCATGAATTCAGAATTTTACCCATCAAAATTACCTAAAATAACACGATACCTGATAACTTTTTTTAAAAATGTAGGTATGTTGAAATTAATTGATTGCTAAAACATCGGCAGTGATTCTACATATAATCGATTATCATAATAATAGCATTAAAATGAAATAAACAGATTTATATGTTTAAAATATGTCTGATTTTTAGAAGTTGTATATTTAGCTAGAAAAAAGCCAAATTTGGCGCACTGAAAATAATATCCTAATGTTTTTATAATAGCAAATTTGCCGCATGCCACGTCGCGTCTTTCCAAACTATACAAGGCCAGTATGCAACGGTGTGAAACTAATCACGTATAGTTTGGAAATAACTTTTTTACAAAGTTCTTCCAATCTATACAACAGCAGTACGCAAATACTCGCGTATACTTTGTAGTGAAGTCAGTTAGAATAGCGCTCCAAAATATACAGCGCCAGTACGCATGCGGACTAATCGTGTATGTTTCGGAATTCGGAGTAAGCGTGGCGTCTTTCCATTGCTCGCGTTTATATTATTGTATTGCTGTTTTGAAATCTATTATTAAAATGCATGTGTATTGTGTATATAATGTTGCGTACTGATCGTTTTTGTATCGAGGATGCTTGTGTCTTCGTGCCCGACTATACTGCACGATTTACAATTGACAATAGTGCTAAAATGTAATAGCGGCAGTACACATGGGGCCAAGGCGTTGGGCCAACGTGTTGGGAAAAAATGAAGGATATCAAGATTCCTGTTCACACATTGGCGTACTGATCATTCTGCATTGGCGCTTCAAGGATGGACGTAGTCCGTAGAAGTTCTTGCAGCCGCGGCAATTTATTTATACAGTGCGTTTAATTATTACGTACATGTGCATCAATAACAATGAATGTACTCTGCCGTCTGCGATGATACCATTTTCCAATCTCTATTGTCCATTTTTTTATTTCTGTATAAATAAAACATTATTATGTTTAGATTTTTTCAAATGTTTAAAACGTGTACATTTTACAGTTAATTTAATTTAAACGAACAACGAACAACGAACAACGAACAACGAACAACGAACAACGAACAACGAACAACGAACAACGAACAACGAACAACGAACAACGAACAACGAACAACGAACAACGAACAACGAACAACGAACAACGAACAACGAACAACGAACAACGAACAACGAACAACGAACAACGAACAACGAACAACGAACAACGAAAAACGAACAACGAACAACGAACAACGAACAACGAACAACGAACAACGAACAACGAACAACGAACAACGAACAACGAACAACGAACAACGAACAACGAACAACGAACAACGAACACCGAACAACGTACAACGAACAACGAACAACGAACACCGGACACCGGACACCGGACACCGGACACCGGACACCGGACACCGGACACCGGACACCGGACACCGAACACCGAACACCGCACACCGAACACCGAACACCGAACAACGGACAACGGTCACCGAACAACGGACAACGGACACCGGACACCGGACACCGGACACCGGACACCGGACACCGGACACCGGACACCGGACACCGGACACCGGACACCGGACACCGGACACCGGACACCGGACACCGGACACCGAACACCGAACACCGAACACCGAACACCGAACACCGAACACAGAACAACGAACAACGAACAACGAACAACGAACACAGAACAACGAACAACGAACAACGAACAACGAACAACGAACAACGAACAACGAACAACGAACAACGAACAACGAACAACGATCACCGAATAACGAACAACGAACAACGAACACTGAACACCGAACAACGGACAACGGACAACGGACACCGGACACCGGAAACCGGACACCGGACACCGGACACCGGACACCGGACACCGGACACCGGACACCGGACACCGGACACCGGACACCGGACACCGGACACCGGACACCGGACAACGAACAACGAACAACGAACAACGAACAACGAACAACGAACAACGAACAACGAACACCGAACAACGAACAACGAACACCGAACACCGTACACCGAACACCGAACACCGAACACCGAACACCGAACACCGAACACCGAACACCGGACACCGAACACCGAACACCGAACACCGAACACCGAACAACGAACAACGAACACCGAACAACGAACAACGAACAACGAACAACGAACAACGAACACTGAACAACGAACAACGAACAACGAACACCGAACAACGAACAACGAACAACGAACACCGAACACCGAGCAACGAACAACGAACAACGAACACCGAACAACGAACAACGAACAACGAACACCGAACAACGAACAACGAACACCGAACACCGAACACCGCACACCGAACACCGAACACCGAACAACGGACAACGGTCACCGAACAACGGACAACGGACACCGGACACCGGACACCGGACACCGGACACCGGACACCGGACACCGGACACCGGACACCGGACACCGAACAACGAACAACGAACACCGAACAACGAACAACGAACACCGAACACCGTACACCGAACACCGAACACCGAACACCGGACACCGAACACCGAACACCGAACACCGAACACCGAACAACGAACAACGAACACCGAACAACGAACAACGAACAACGAACAACGAACAACGAACAACGAACACTGAACAACGAACAACGAACAACGAACACCGAACAACGAACAACGAACAACGAACACCGAACACCGAACAACGAACAACGAACAACGAACACCGAACAACGAACAACGAACAACGAACACCGAACAACGAACAACGAACACCGAACACCGAACACCGCACACCGAACACCGAACACCGAACAACGGACAACGAACAACGAACAACGAACAACGAACAACGAACAACGAACAACGAACAACGAACAACGAACACCGAACACCGAACAACGAACAACGAACAACGAACAACGAACAACGAACAACGAACAACGAACAACGAACAACGAACAACGAACAACGAACAACGAACAACGAACAACGAAAAACGAAAAACGAACAACGAACAACGAACAACGAACAACGAACAACGAACAACGAACAACGAACAACGAACAACGAACAACGAACAACGAACAACGAACAACGAACAACGAACAACGAACAACGAACAACGAACAACGAACAACGAACAACGAACAACGAACAACGAACAACGAACAACGAACAACGAACAACGAACAACGAACAACGAACAACGAACAACGAACAACGAACAACGAACAACGAACAACGAACAACGAACAACGAACACCGAACACCGAACACCGAACACCGAACAACGTACAACGAACAACGAACAACGAACAACGAACAACGAACAACGAACAACGAACAACGAACAACGAACAACGAACAACGAACAACGAACAACGAACAACGAACAACGAACAACGAACAACGAACAACGAACAACGAACAACGAACAACGAACACCGAACACCGTACAACGAACAACGAACAACGAACAACGAACACCGGACACCGGACACCGAACAACGAACAACGAACACCGAACAACGAACAACGAACACCGAACACCGTACACCGAACACCGAACACCGAACACCGGACACCGAACACCGAACACCGAACACCGAACACCGAACAACGAACAACGAACACCGAACAACGAACAACGAACAACGAACAACGAACAACGAACAACGAACAACGAACACTGAACAACGAACAACGAACAACGAACACCGAACAACGAACAACGAACAACGAACACCGAACACCGAACAACGAACAACGAACAACGAACACCGAACAACGAACAACGAACAACGAACACCGAACAACGAACAACGAACACCGAACACCGAACACCGCACACCGAACACCGAACACCGAACAACGGACAACGAACAACGAACAACGAACAACGAACAACGAACAACGAACAACGAACAACGAACAACGAACACCGAACACCGAACAACGAACAACGAACAACGAACAACGAACAACGAACAACGAACAACGAACAACGAACAACGAACAACGAACAACGAACAACGAACAACGAACAACGAAAAACGAACAACGAACAACGAACAACGAACAACGAACAACGAACAACGAACAACGAACAACGAACAACGAACAACGAACAACGAACAACGAACAACGAACAACGAACAACGAACAACGAACAACGAACAACGAACAACGAACAACGAACAACGAACAACGAACAACGAACAACGAACAACGAACAACGAACAACGAACAACGAACAACGAACAACGAACAACGAACAACGAACAACGAACAACGAACAACGAACAACGAACAACGAACAACGAACAACGAACAACGAACACCGAACACCGAACACCGAACACCGAACAACGTACAACGAACAACGAACAACGAACAACGAACAACGAACAACGAACAACGAACAACGAACAACGAACAACGAACAACGAACAACGAACAACGAACAACGAACAACGAACAACGAACAACGAACAACGAACAACGAACACCGAACACCGAACAACGTACAACGAACAACGAACAACGAACACCGGACACCGGACACCGAACAACGAACAACGAACAACGAACAACGAACACTGAACAACGAACAACGAACAACGAACACCGAACAACGAACAACGAACACCGAATAACGAACAACGAACAACGAACACTGAACACCGAACAACGGACAACGGACAACGGACACCGGACACCGGAAACCGGACACCGGACACCGGACACCGGACACCGGACACCGGACACCGGACACCGGACACCGGACACCGAACACCGAACACCGAACACCGAACACCGAACAACGAACACCGGACACCGGACACCGAACACCGAACACCGAACAACGAACAACGAACAACGAACAACGAACAACGAACAACGAACAACGAACAACGAACAACGAACACCGAACACCGAACAACGAACAACGAACAACGAACAACGAACAACGAACAACGAACAACGAACAACGGACAACGGACAACGGTCAACGGACAACGGACACCGGACACCGGACACCGGACCCGGACACCGGACACCGGACACCGGACACCGGACACCGGACACCGGACACCGGACACCGAACACCGAACACCGAACACCGAACACCGAACACCGAACACCGAACACCGAACACCGAACACCGAACACCGAACACCGAACACCGAACAACGAACAACGAACACCGAACAACGAACAACGAACAACGAACAACGAACAACGAACAACGAACAACGAACAACGAACAACGAACAACGAACACCGAACAACGGACAACGGACAACGGACAACGGACACCGGACACCGGACACCGGACACCGTACACCGGACACCGGACACCGGACACCGGACACCGAACACCGAACACCGAACACCGAACACCGAACACCGAACACCGAACACCGAACACCGAACACCGAACACCGAACACCGAACACCGAACAACGAACAACGAACAACGAACAACGAACAACGAACAACGAACAACGAACACCGAACAACGAACAACGATTACCGAACACCGTACACCGAACACCGAACACCGAACACCGAACACCGGACACCGAACACCGAACACCGAACACCGAACAACGAACAACGAACACCGAACAACGAACAACGAACAAAGAACAACGAACAACGAACAACGAACAACGAACAACGAACAACGAACAACGAACACCGAACAACGAACAACGAACAACGAACACCGAACAACGAACAACGAACACCGAACACCGAATAACGAACAACGAACAACGAACAATGAACAACGAACAACGAACAACGAACAACGAACAACGAACAACGAACAACGAACAACGAACAACGAACAACGAACACCGAACACCAAACAACGAACAACGAACAACGAACAACGAACAACGAACACCGAACACCGAACAACGGACAACGGACAACGGACAACGGACACCGGACACCGGACACCGGACACCGGACACCGGACACCGAACACCGAACAACGAACAACGAACACCGAACAACGAACAACGAACACCGAACAACGAACAACGAACAACGAACACCGAACAACGAACAACGAACAACAAACACCGAACACCGAACAACGAACAACGAACAACGAACAACGAACACCGAACACCGAACACCGAACACCGAACACCGAACACCGAACACCGAACAACGAACACCGAACAACGAACAACGAACAACGAACAACGAACAACGAACAACGAACAACGAACAACGAACAACGAACAACGAACACCGAACAACGAACAACGAACAACGTACAACGAACAACGAACAACGAACAACGAACACCGAACGAACAACGTTGTTCGTTGTTTCGTTGTTCGTTTGATGTGTGCCAAACCGACAACATTCGGTTGGCCTGCCAATATTGGCGCCAACTAGGCTAATGAAGCCAACATACCGCCAAGTAGCTCTCTACACGTTGGCCCAACCCGTTGGCCCAACACGTTCTAAGCTTACCTAATAATATTTTTATTCCATATTTTACTGAATCAATCAAGAAGAATAAAAGTAGATAGATTAGAAAGTAGATATATTTATAATTTCGCTCAAGCGTAAGTGGTGTAGTAGGTAGCTATATTTAGTTATACATATTTAGCGTACTGATCGTGTATAGTTTGGAACGAAGAAGCAAGCATCCGCGTTACAAAGTATACACGAGCAGTTTCCTATGGTTGCGTTCTGGCTATGTATAGTTTGGAAATACGCTGCCACGTCACTTCATTTGTACAGGACAGGTGTTCATGACTGTTGTTGTTCACATGTTCATCATAGTTAAAATTTTGGTTGAATTAGTTAGTGATAGATACATATATGAACAACATGACAAAAGGCATTTACCGTTTATGAGCAATAATTGAAATAACAGGATGGCTTTTCCGCAATACTCTGAAGTAAGTATTTAATATGATCAATGAAAACACAAATTATACAAAGTCTTAGAATAATAATAAATAAAATCTAGCTAAGTATAAATGTTATTAGGTACTAAATTGATACATTTTTGTTTTCATTAGCTTTTTAAAGAAAGGCCGGCAAAAACTCCTCACGTAGATATTGCTTTATGTTTTTGATGATTTTTGGTGCATTGATTGGTCGTTATTGGATGCAATGAATGATTGACGATCTGTAAGGCGTAGCATCAAACATCGGTCTAATTTGTTAGAGTAAGAACATCCATCTTCTTCAGATTCTGTAAAAAGATAAAAAATTAACAATTCTTATCAAAATGCTAGTGCACTTTTAACCTAGTTCATTTCTGTGAAACCTTATTTTTGTGTTTAAAAGTATTACCTAAATGACTGCCTACCAGTCGACAAACTCGATAACATGACCTTAGGAAAAATGTAATTAGTTCCATTCCTTACATCAGATTTGTTTAATACTTTAATAAGTATGATGATTATACCTACCTTTGGAGTTTTGGAGTAAAATCTTTTGTTCCAACTACATTTGTACCGATAAATAACATTGTAAGTTAACAATTGTACATTATAAAGCTTGCACACCCATAAGACTATTATGACGAAATCTACTATGTTACTTACTTACGAAGGTGAGGTTAAAACATAGGAAAACTATTTAGTAATCTGTGACATAGGAACAAAAGTTACAGGTACCATCAAACATAACAGAGCACTTAGAAGTAACAGTGATACTTTTGTCATAGGAAGTGTATATACTATGTAGTATTTATAAAGTTGTAGTAGATTTCAGGTAGAGGTAGGTAGGTATTTCAAAATGCAATTGAAAAAAAACTAGGTCATTGCGAAGACCTTGTTGTTGCTTGTTGGTAGCCTGATACCAAAGTGTGATCGGGATGCGTTTTTTTAGTGTAGATAATATAAGTAAATGAAGAAAAAATGAAGGTACATTTTATTCTGCGTCCTTTATCCGTAACCTTTATCTTGAAACAATCAGCCCACCTAGACAAGTGGCTTTCTATTAGCGTAAAGTTCAATAGAATAGATTATGAATGTATGAGATTGACGTTTGATTACGACGCGGACGACGACGACGATTGATTACGTCAATCTCATACATTCATAATCTATTCTATTGAACTTTACGCTAATAGAAAGCCACTTGTCTTGGGGGGCAGAACTTTAGGAGACTAATTATTAATTAATTACTTAAATATTTTTAATCTGTGATTCTTCTCCTGGTGGTTGAGTTTAGAATTTCTAGACTAGTAAAATTTGTAGATATCAAGTAGATAGGTACTTAAGTACGTTACAAAGGTGAATTTTTAAATTGATAATAATTTAAATCTAGTAAAAATGTTAGGTATACCAGTTTGCAACTCTTGAAAACAAGAGCGTAGTTGATCTCTCAGCAGGGTGCGCGATTGTTGTGAATTTACTGAAGTCTGTATTTTGTTCCACAACTCCGCTTCTCTGGGTATACCTTTGGAGTCGACCTGTCAACATTTTTATATATTTTTTCCTTTTGTTTAAATAGATATATAATAAGTTGGTAGGTTATTTTGAATAGACAATATTTCCAATTTATACTTACAGTTTGTAAGTTAGCGAACACGCATTGACTCAGGCACTAGAAGATAAAAATATTTACTTTGTAATGAAATCGAAAATAACAATTAAGTGTCAATATAGTACCTAGGTAATATAAGTAGCTAACATATTATTTCCTTAAATCTATATGAATATAAATTGTTGACAAACCATAAATAGCATTTGCGGTTTCTCATAACTACAGGTAAAGTAATTGCGTACTACGAGTGGATTCTTGACTCTCATCACTTATCATTTGACAAATGAATCATGGTCAGCATCAAAACATACTTATTTTTATGATGCTTTTTTATTCGAAAACTAATTGAATAACGACGCACTCATATCACAGAGTGTTTGCTCTTTGTTAAAGCCTCGATTGTTATTATTAAAATTAAAATTGTGTTATTTATAGGTATATATAGGTAAGGGGCAGATGCACTTTTAATATAGTGAACTGATCGATTTTGGCAAGTAGGTGTGATCACTCGACAAATCCTTTCTGTGTTCGAAATTTTTTAGTCACCTGGATTTGAACCATGGTCCACCCAGTTCTGCGATCATACGTTTACCTCTGGTCTGAACCCTGATGCTGTTTTCTTATTTATTTATGTACCAATAAAGAGTAATTATTATTAACAGTAGGTAAAGAGATACTTATTGAATCGTCAATAATATAATACAGTACAGGTTATGTACCTGCCGCTTTTGTTTTGAAAATTCTGTGCGCTTAGTCATGAAGAGCTTAGTTTATAGTAGGAAAGGAATTTTCGCATTATATTTAAATAAATATGTACCTGATCAGAGTCATCTGTACCTAGAAAAGATTCGCTACGTTTATTTCTGTACGAACGAATATCGTTGCTGCTGTTATAGTTATTGCCGAGCGCTGGACGTGGGATCGTCTTGATAAGTTTTTCACCTTTATCCCCAGCTCCGTATCCCAAATAATCATAATCTGTTCCATTTAAAACATGTATTTGATTTCGTTCAGTTGTATTACGACGTTCGTGGTCGTATATATTTGATTCTTGTTTCATGTTACTATCGATTCGAGAGTACGACTCGTTGTTGCTTCGACGACTCCTGTTACCGTATTTATTATTTTTAAATCTCTCTGTATTGATGGAGCAAGAACGTATAGCTTCCTCTATATCCTCTTCCATGAGGTGGATGTTGCCCTCCCCAGTACATGA
The DNA here is from genome assembly GCF_061535395.1 of Colias eurytheme. Taxonomy (NCBI): domain Eukaryota; kingdom Metazoa; phylum Arthropoda; class Insecta; order Lepidoptera; family Pieridae; genus Colias; species Colias eurytheme. The sequence continues at coordinate 6,101,499 of NC_142995.1, read as the reverse complement.
TACAAGCGCTGTTAGTAATGGAACCAGAATAATCAATCTGTACATAGTAACTGATGTAGTGGGTCAAAATTGTGGGAATATAAGAGCTGTAGAGCGGAAGTAAGTCAATTATATGTGACACATGATTGGCGTGAATAATGATAGTACAAGAGGTTTTGTTGCATTTTGACTACAATAGATATCCTGACAGAAACTTGTTTCTCGTATAAGCTTTGTAGGTTATTCAGGAATATATACATATAATAAATATTTGAAAAACTGAACGTTAATACAATAATAAGTGGACCATTATACTTATATGTGATTTATTAAATTGATCGATCAATCTGTCTTTAGTATTATGAGAAGAATGAATGATGACTATTATTACATTATCTTAATAAGTGTTTGTATTTATGCTAATATTTATGACATGATGTGTGTAGGCGAATATTAATAGATAATCGTAGACGTTGAGATAAATTTATTATGTTTAATTTATAGTAAAATTTAATGCTCTATACAGTTAGCTCTTATTTTATTGATTTTTCGAAGGTTGTAAAAATACAGAGAGATTAGTGTAGATATATATTCCTCTATTACAGATAAAATACCTATATTGTCTATAATAGAGATGCAATATGCTGGATTTCCCACACGTATAGATAAGTTAATGTTCAATTACTTATTACTTCACAAACCACAAGAGTTCAAAAAACTATTAACATCGCCGGTAATTCTGATTTTATTGCATCAACTTTTTACTATCCAAGATGACTTATAATTCTTACAACATTAATAAGATTTGTTCTCACAAATAATTATAATTGTGGCAATTTTATATTAGATTTTATGCAAGGAAGGTAACATATTATATAAATTTAGGGATCTCGTGTTTAAAATAAAAATCAGTTTTGGTTTGATATTTTAATAAAGTTCTCATCGCAAAATATATTTGTATTATAACTAATAACTATGTGCCATAAATGATTAAACTAATTTAAATTATCTCCAGCGCATATTACGAAAAGGTATAAGAATTACAGTTAAGTTGTTTTCATTTCCCCTTTCCATAGTGACCCCACTTGCCGTTACCCCAGCCACTCCAAACAGGACTGTTATTGGTACCAAATACTCTCACACTATTGCCTCCATACGATCCGTAGCCGCTGCCAGCATAATATGGTTTTCCGAAGACGTTTCTAGTACTAGGTATACTAGCGTAGCTACTTCCAATCACGCCACTTCCCCCCAAACCTCCATAAGTACCAGTTAAATGGAATTGAACGGGTATACTTTGTAGACCATATTTTGCTCCAAATCGTGGCCAAAATGTCTCTGCGCTTTCCATAGACTCTTTGTCTAATGTCGTCGAAGTGTCCACTGGAAAAATTCAATATTGGGTAGTTTATTATGTATAAATAAACAACTACTTAGATATAGTTGAGGTGTGATTGAAGTGAATTTTCTGTAGACCGTTGTCCAATACTGGTACAACTCAAAACTTTGAAAGTAAAAGATACCTATATTAGATAATTATATAATTACTTGTCATAAAATGTTGTGAGCAACCAATGTTGATATGTAAACAGTCTTCAAAAATGTACCTATGCCTATTTAATTCATAAAATGACACATAAAAAAATGTGACAGGTGTATTTTACGTGATTTCATACTTGTGTTACTGATTGACATTTCGATACGGATACGTATCAATTACAGTAGGTACTTAATAGTACGGATGCGTAACAAACATATAGTATAGACTATAGAGTTACTTCATCAAGGCATCGACTATGAAACTTACATTCGTTAATAGCGTCGGGGTTTCCAATAGGGTTCCGTTTGGGATCTTGCTTCGGTATTTGCGACCATAATATTCCCGGTATATCGCCCGTAATAGGTGTGAGAGGAGGGCTTGGAGCGAGGTATAGAGCTGGATCAAGCACTGTGCTCTCCGCTGGTCGTAAACTGCTGCAGAACCACCACATGAACATCTGAAATAAATGTAGGTACCTTTTACTCAATTGTGTGGCTCACTTGGCTGTCATTACCTAACAAAAATCTGGATACCTAACCTTTTAATTCTTAGCCGATACCTACATTTGCGTCACCGATGCTATATTTTTTTAGATGAAGCAATGAACTCGCATGAATCGAATGTGTATTTTAATATGACGAAGTGAATAGTGGTCGAAAAATAAATATTTAGGTATCAAAATCATGAAAAAATAATATAGGTCGTATTACCTAGACAAATTTCAATTCTCTATTTCATTGTTTTTGTGTTTTGAGTTTTCAACATAACTAAACTAACCTAACCTAACGATATGTTCGTTCCAAGGTTTCATCGAAATCCGTTCAGTAATTCTGCTATATGAACTGGCGGATTTACATACCTAATGTATCTAGTGCTGTAGATATAAATTTATGCCATCTTTACCAAACTACAATACTTTGATATCTTTAAGTGTATCGCCACTATAATGCTAGGCGTCCATTAGAGACGGATCGCGGCGGGTCGCATCGCAACGGGCCGTCTCTAATGGACGCGCTGTTTGCTCCTGCGTCCACCTGTACGGGGCGCGGCGGACCGCCTAGGCGGATTTTATCTAACAGACGCTCGCCGCGCACATCCGCCTGCCTGCGTCCACTAGACGGGTCGGGGCGGGCCGGGCCGCAGCGCACCGCCGGCAGAAATCCGCCTGCGAAGCGATATCCGCCAATGCGTTGCGGCCCGCCCCGACCCGATCCGTCGCTAATGGACGATGTTTCATACAAAACATAGGCCGGCGTATTTTTGCGTTGCGATGCGGCCCGGCCCGATCCGCCTAGTGGACGCCTAGCATTAGAGATACCTAAGCAAAAAAAGACGTTGAATCTAATGGTAAATATTATCATATTTTCTCCAAGATGGTTGTAAGCAAATTTACTCAACCAGTTGGTAAATCTGGCGCCTCTCCCCATTGCTTTGATTAATAATAAAGCCTAAACAACATAATTTTAAAATAATGCTTATAATCTTATTCTACACACGGACATTTGTTTGATGTGTGCAGTGTGTAGGTATGTACTTTACAGAAATTAATCGAGATTAAACAAAATATTGTTTTATACTATTTACCTACTGGTAAAGACTGATGTTACAATACGTACCTATATCGACTCAGGGATAAATAACAACATTCAACAATTATAAAAATACAAGCAGGAAATCTAGGTTCAAGTTAGCGATGAGTTAACAATTTATAATATTATCATCACAGCCGTATCCTTAAAACATAATTAATGTAATAATTGCATGTTATTTGCGGTTATCGACTATATACATAACACTCATCAATCGTTCTTTATAATTATAATTTTATTCAAAGAACTTATGATGCATAAACACAAATTAAAAGTTAATTACAATATGAATAGTCTAATTGTTTGCAAGATAGTGAGACAGGATTGTGTTTCTCTCATACCTAAAGGATTTTATATTTACTTTGAGTGATAAACATTAATTAACAATTTATATGAAAAAGGTAATGAGTATTTAAAAATGCGTAATATAAACATTTACAATTAAAATTTTTACTTTAAGACAAAATAACAATTAAATATATTCTTAACTGCGTATGAAATAAAAAGGTACGTGATTTAAATAATTATTTTAAACCATAAAAAATGACGGTAGAAATAAAAATCAACTTACAAACATTTTGATATGACGATATTAACAAACTTAGCAGAAAACGAAGAAATGCACTTTTCTGTGAGGGAGTAAAAATTCAACTGAGTTTTGAAAGGGGACACGGCATAGACCTTTCTCTGGATTAGAAATTTTATGAGTTAAGGTTCAAGGACGGCGGTGAAAGTTTCCCTTTTTTAAAGCTTGAATCGTTTTAAAGCTCTACGCGCCCATGCGTAATTGCATTTAGATCAAACGAACATAGAGCTAGAGCTAGAGCAAGCGATCTTTTAGTGTATCAGTGTTGTTCATTATTAGAACATTGCATAGAATCGAACTAAGAACTACGCCTGTTTACATTAAAAGAATTTGGCATTAGAATGAGCATTCGCTCGTTTGATGTAAATGCACCGTTATAAGAAAATAATAAAAATTCATATTACGTAAAATGTATTTAAAAAATGAAAAGCTAATTATAATTACTAAGATATTTTGTTACCCATTAATTTGTCTTAGAGTCAAATAACTGTAAAAATCGTTGGTAGAGAAATTGTAGAGCCTAGCTGTACGTCATATAGTGAATGTTTATAAAATGAAATGAAGTAATAAAATTTTGTAGTTATCTTTTTTTCTTTTCAATATTGCAATGACATTTTGAATCTGTTTCAAGTAAAATTTCATAAAATAGGTACAATAATTTCCATACAACTGTTCAAAAGCTTACAATATTGAAGATCATACTTAGAATATGATTTATTTAAGTTTCTTAGAATTTCAATACGCATATCTAGTTACCTATATTATACCGAAAAGTACCTATTTACCTTAGCAGTCGCAAAAAATAAGACAAGTCATCTAAAATTTCATCACTTACGGTTTAAATTGTGTAATGTGTGTAACGTACAAGTAGAATAATGGGAAAACGTTTTGTTTCTGCGGTTTTCTGTTAATGTGTTAAACATTTTCTAATTGAACATTGTGCACAGCTGAGTATTTCTTGGGTAAATGCAGATATATGCAATTTAACGACTGCGTCTCTAGACGCAGGTTTTTCATAATATAAATCATAGTAATACCTATTAAATACATACAAAATACTTAGTATTGTTGAGATATTCAGTTATATGAAATTCGAGTGAATTTCATATTTTTTGCCTCTGTAGCTTTTTTTGGGGCATTATAGTATACACCAAATTATGAAATATCTTTAATAACGTTGTAATACTAGGTAATAGAAAAGTGTCTGTAGTAGAGAATAAAAGAAAACAGCAGAGAAATAAAAGTATTTTTATTATTATTTACTTCATGTAAATTGAAGAGCGAGGTTCATATTATGTAATTAATAATGTCAAATGTGAAAAATTGTATGTAATTAAAAACACGTCCTTGTCAGGGGCAGCTATGTATCTTATACCACAAAAAAGATAAATAAAACAAGGTTGTTTTTAATGTATCCTTCTATCCTAAAGATCACTTGCAGAACACGTAGAAATGCTGGGATATACCAAGGTTAAGCGGGTTCATCGGATGTTTCCTCAAAGAAATCTCAAATATAAACTAGTTTAATCGTAATGCCGAGACCTGATTGCTTTTGTGTTGACACTATGTTGTTTACACAGATAAATTTGCGTTGTTTTAAATGGTATTTTTGATTTTACAATGAGTCATTATTCACACAGTTAAGTATCCGTCCACGGTAAGGCTGTGACACCTAGCTGCGAGTTGCGACGGGTAGGTAAGCGTGATGCTATGAAATGACGAAAAATGATTTTATTTGTGAAATCATCATCACAATTTTACACTCAACTATCAATCATCGTTTATTTGTGATATGTACATTGTACGTACATCATTTGTGCACTGAAAACGTCTCGTATTAGTATTATGGTAGTAGGCACAGTAGTAGGTAAGTAATAAGTATCATTATTATTTACAAGAAAATATGCCTTGAAGTTTCTGAAATTTAACAAGCTATTATTAAAGTATGTCATATAATCTATGTATATAATCTATTTCTTTGGGTCTGAATTCAAAAACTTATCAGATGTTCTTTAAAATAAGTTTAGGTCTTTAATATTTTAGTATCCAAATGGCCATATCGCTTTTCTTGTAGTGGTCACTTTACTTAATGGTATAACTATAACAGATAAATATTTATATTCCTTTAACGGAAACCATAAAATAATGTACGTCAGTACTGTTTTATATTATTAAGCCCTATATTATTAAGATTAAAAAATATATCATAAATAATATGAATTATGAACTTGATTATGAACAATATACTTAGGCACATTTATTATGTGGTACGTGACTAATCATATGATATTTTAAGGTGTATAATTTAGATAATTAAAAAATCCGGTCGTTTTTAAGTAAAGCTTCATAGATATCTACAATAGGTATATATGTAATATTCAATCCAATTGAAATTCAATCAAGTTTTGAATCAAAATCTACATGAAAGGGCTTTTGCTTCGGATACTCAATTGTTTTTCTTTATACTATGGTTTTAGCAATATAAGGTAAGCAGTGCAAGGCGCAACGCGAGAAACTAGACGAATTAATTTTATAAAATACAGCTATCGAAGAAACTTTTAAAATAAACATATAATTTTTCGCAATGAGAAATGATAATGTATAAAGTTTTATTATTATGTATGTAATATTATATCCTTGAATGAAATGAACGAGTTTTATTATATTTAAGTATATTATTAAAGGCGTGGGTGAATATGAATACAGGAAATATAGTACCTATCAAGATTAAAATGAACTGGTTTTATTATTTAAACCGAAAATGTAAATACCATAAAGGATCTAACTATTTAACGTTTGTTTGTAATATTTGCCAAAGTTATGCTGTTTGAATTTAGCAACGCTGATTTTTCATACGAAGAAATGGAATGTGGATTGTGGGTATATTATAATTATCCAATACACAATAATGTGAAAAGTAGAGTTGTTTTTGATAAAAACTTCGATCAATATTTGTTGACCATAGTTATTTTAATGGCCATTGAATGAATATTCATTCATTAAACAAATCGGTAATTTCATTCAACCAATTTTTTTTATCGTACACGATATCGTACAAAATTAATACATATGTATATGATTAAAATTAAACAAAGGGCAGTTTTATTGCAGTCAGATATTTCTGCCAGGCAACCTTAACATTAAACAGGCAAACACACAATTTTTAAAACATACTATTTACTTGGGTATAACATGTATTTATGTACATCACAAATTTTAATTACCTGCCTGTATATTAACCGTGGTTTTGCTTATAAATTTAGGTTTAAGAGTTGTCGTAGAATTTTTATTTAAACCTAGGTTTACATATATTTGGTATCTGTTAATGGAAGCTGACTCATAGCAACTATGTCATGGATGCATCCTTATCACACACCATCATATGGGTATTATTTACTACACTTTGTGTAATATGAAAAGTAAAAAATATATCTGTAAAAATATGAATATTGCACAATTTGTTGTCACCCTGTGCATCCTAGCTGAAGGTGAATAATATCCAAAACAAACAGAAATAATTTGTAAAATAAGACAAAAGAATTGGAAAATGTGTGAATTTTGTACCTACTTATAAATTACATATTGCGATTAATTTTCGCTCTAATTTTGAACGATGCAAAAACTGTTTAATTCAGTAACAATAAACAAAGATTTTTTTAAAAGTTAATTATCATTTTGTAAAAAAGATAAGACGATGCTTTTAGTAGACTAAGATTCTAAATCTTATTAGAATAGATATTGCATGTGAATTTTGATGTTATAATTTGAATTTATGTTCAATAATTGAGTGGCTTTATCCATTAAAAACAACATTTAAACTAGTTTTTCTATATATATATATATATATAAGTGGTCAACCAAGACTCAGGAATGTAAAAAAATTATAATAAGTAAAGATGTTAGATAAGTATGTACCAAGATAAGTACGTTAAATTGTGTAAAATGTAATAATAAAATGCAAATTAAATTATTAACAAAATAACAATTGCGTTATATTTTAAATTATTTAACAATTTATCTCTTGTAGAGACACGCAACGGTGCAATAAAACAATGGATATTTTAAACGATATTTATTGTATATTCACATCACAGATCTAAGTAATACGTAAAGTTAAGGAAGGTACATTGGTGTATGGTTAGCGTCCCCAGCCATAGCCGCCGTGGCCGAAGCCCCTGCCGCCCCAGCCGCCGCCGTGGCCGTAGCCTCCTCCGTGTCCCCAGCCACCTCCATGTCCATAACCGCCTCCATAGCCTCCGTAACCTCCGTAACCTCCATAACCTCCGTAACCTCCGTATCCTCCGTAACCGCCCCTCCAGCCGCCGCCGCCCCAATGGGACTCCTGGGGCTCTAACACCTCATCGGCGGCTTGAGCCTTAGCTTGGGATGGGCTTGGCAGCGCAGATGCGTATGCCAGGCAAACGCACACCAGCAGAGCGATAGACAGAATCTGAAAAAATAAAGAAAGTTAAGTAATTTCAAAATGAGGATAGTAAGATACTATTATTTTGTTTCGGTTTTTAATTGGATTTATTATTTTTATCTTAAGTCTCACGGGTCACAAAATTTATCTGATAAAATATAAAATTAAAATATAATATTATGTACTTAAAATGTTTAAATTTTAAACATTATTTGCAAAATATGTTTATATTTTAAACATTATTTGCAAAATAATGATTAGTTGTAAAATAATATAAAATATTGGGTGGCTACTCACTGTTTTCATCTTGGCGAGTATCCGAGAATATGTTTGAGGTCCGATCTGCCGACCTATTTATACAACTTCGAACACACCTCCTCTTGTATAAGTTTGTGACTAATCTGCCAGGTAAATAACCCACAACAGGTATACATATATGACGTATATAATATATACGCGTAATATGTGAGTTTTACTCATCTTATAATTTTAAAAAGATTGATGTTCATTAATGTCATTTATTATTTATGATATCAGTCATTTATTTCCTGGTAAAGTGACATGCGGTTTGCAAATTCAAAATGCAAAATGAACGCCTAAGTAAAGATTTTGTAATTATTGGGTTTCAGGTATTTGCTTTTATGTTTTGTACTTATCCATCAGTTAAATATATTCAAATTGATGTTTGATTTCAATTCACCAAATTATTACCGAAATACTTCGCTTATATAATAAATAAGTAAAAAATATATCTAATGAACATAATGTATCATATTATAGCCTCTATAAAATATTTGGGCATCACGTTTTTATATTAAAAAATCCGGTGCTCTTACGGTCTCGTGTTGAATATTTATTTACGTATATGTTATTTTAGATTTAAAAACCCGTTACGTTATTATTATTTTAAATTCCCTTTATTTTTTAAATGATCTATGATAAAATGTTATTTATAAGAAGCACTTCAAAAATACTGCCTCCAAAACATTAAGGTGTGTATGTCAGATTTAAATAGATTTTTGTGGGAATTCCCTTATTATCAAACATACAAAACTAGCAAACCCGGCGAACTCCGTTTCGCCACAAGAGACAACTTTTCTTTGCTATACCTAAACCTCACGGAGCCCGAAACCTTTTCAACGAATGCAAAACCGTGGAAATCGGTTCGTGCGTTCTGGAGTTATAGCGTCAGGAAGGAAAACCCGACTTATTTTTATATAGTAGACTAGCGGTCCGCCCCGGCTTCGCCCGTGGTACATATTTACGTTTTCTCTACATAAGAACCATCCTCGTACTTCAAGGAATATAATAAAAAAAGAATTATCGAAATCGGTTCAGCCGTTCTCAAGTTATGCGCTTACCAACACATTTTGCGATTCATTTATGATTAATATGGATGGAGATCAAAGTAAATAACATACTGTGTAAATATTTTCCCGATGCGAAATATTGATAATATTGTTATAATTATTGAAAAAACTAACTTGTATTATTTTAACTAAACGTTTTACTGCAGTAATAAAAAGTATTGATCGTAAAATAATAAAAAAGCAATAAATTTATATATTATAAATGTTGCTCCTCTCCATTGTGTATATGATTAGGGATTAAAATAATGTTCGTTAGATTAGTAATAATTAAGATACAGAACATAAATATTTTTCAATTAGGTAGTCACCGCCTTCTGGCTGAGAACTCTGGTTTTATACCTCTGGGTACCTCGTATAAAAATGTTGCTCTAATAGGAACTTGGAATTCTAATCTTGCTATAAATATCGAATTGTGGAAAAAAAAATCCATCCCCATGAGGTAAGAACTCAATGGTTTATTACTTACCTATTCTGAAAACTGTAAAAGAGCTCACTTTACTTCTTATCTTAATTCTTAATACTATTATAAAGGCGAAAGTTTGTAAGGATGTATGGATGTTTGTTACTCTTTCACGTAAAAACTACTGAACCGATTACAATGAAATTTAGCACACATATAGAGGGTAACTTGGATTAACACATAGGATAGGTTTTATCCCGGAAATCCCACGGGAACGGGAACTATGCGGGTTTTCCTTTGAAAACGCGGGCGAAGCCGCGGGCGGAAATCTAGTACAGGATAATTTTAACATTATATGTGTAATATTGTTTGAATTGGATTTTTTTCTAATTATTAGTAAGTTAAATTCCCGTAAAGTAAATCTTCGAAAATCTTTAAATGCAGTTCAGTTTAACGTAGTGACTTTTTAGTAATTTGTAGATGGTTAAAAAATATATTAATGAATAATTAATTATCAGATACCTACTAGACAATGGTAAATAGATATTTCAAGTAATAATGCATCGATGTTTATATTTTCGCTTATAACTTTTTAAGCTATTGCCTAGCATCTATCACGGGCCTTGAGCGCGGGGACCGAATCCAGAAATTCCGTAACGAAAAAACCTCACGCTCCCCACTCCGACGAGCACGGAGGTGTGGCTTGAAGGCATAGCATGCAATAGCTTTACCGCAGCAGTCCCCGAGTGCCACACGTCTTTTTTTTTATTTATAGTTCTACGACAAAAAATTACAAAACCAAAGTTGTTGAAAATTTTTAATTTGCAACAAATAATGTTCACAATTTTTTATCAGATAAATAGTTATAGGGATATATCGTTAAGACCATATCAACCACTATTGTGAAGACGTGGACCGTGGGACAAGGGTGGCGACCCAACAAACTTGGTGATAGACTTCACACTGACCCCCCTACATATAAAAAAATAATATTGCGTCATCTAAAAAACGCAACCCCAAATGTAACTTTTCAATGGACTAATATAAATTCGCACTGACCTATATTATTATGTTGCATAATTTGTTGTATTTGCATCAAGGACTCGCAAATTTTAATGGATTTGCTAAGTGGATGGTTGATAACAAAGCATCCTGATACAAACTAAATGGCGTTCTACTTTGGTGCGAAAGAAAACAATGATACATAATATGATACATAATATGCTTTTAATATGTTTTTAATTTCTTAGTTCAATGGTAAAATTCAGCCGACTTCAAAAAGGAAGGTGGTATGTTTTTTGGTTTGTTAGCTCAGAACTTTCGACTGGGTGAACCCATTTGGATGGTTTATTTTTTATTTGAAAGTTAGTGCCTTTGGGTCGGTTCCATTAAAATTCTTTGTCCGGTTCGGACCATTTGAAGGTGGTTAAGGTTTTGATGCAAAATAATATTATAATCATATCAATTCTTTCCTGAAATGTAAAGTAGACAATATTTTGTTTAGGTAATCTTTAAATAAAAATATATGCCAGTATGCAAAAACTTTGTTAGATTATGTTATTATCTAGTCAGGAACATTTCTGAATTGCGTAGTATTAAAAATTTTCAAACTGGTTATTTTGGCGATCGAGGCATCAATTATAATATTTTATTTTTATAAATACATTTAAATAGATTAAAGTTAATTAGTCAAAATGAGGTGATCATTATCCTTATGTTTAATGTATTCTATGTAGATACATTTTTTACCTTGCTTGATGATAAAACAGATTATGTGCGAATTTTTAAACAATTTAAGTGTGAATGTTTAATTAGTTTATTTTCCAGTGCTGTCTAATGTTTTGTTTATGTTATAGTAGGAGAGCCCGCGGGAGATTGTCCTTCACCGATCTGATAACCAGATGAGACGTATTTTTTATAAACAAATAGGTCTATAATTGTTTGCCTATCGAAAAGTGGTCATGGCTTTTTTTAATTAAATTAACTTTTATCGATTTTTTTTTCATACTTTTGATAACCAAATACTGTAACCAAGTACTGACTGATAGTTTTTGATACACAGAATACACCTATTTTGACTTACCTGTTTACACCTGCTTGCCAAAGAACTGAAATGAGTAGGCAAGGTATTTTGGTATGATTAAATGGTTTCACGTTTGTACAACTCCGAAAATTATTTATAAGGAAACTGGGCATTCCCATGTCTTATGTATCGCTTCAGTGGTTATACTAAACGTATAATGGGCCTTCTTCATAATGGGCAGCGTTGGCCCTACAAATGATCGCCGATGTTTGCCGCCATTACGGCGATTATTTATTTATTTATTTATTTATTTATTTATTTGATTTACCAACGTTTCTTTACATCACAGATAAAACATCAAAGTTAAAATACAATTTTATATGATCAATGTAAAAAAACACTTATAGGTAAACACAGCATGCGTAAAGTAAGTTTAAAAGTATACAATTAATGAATTAACTACTAAGTATCTTAAACAATGAAAAATTGTAATATATATTAAGCACTTATCTATTTTAATCGTTAAAAAGGGAATTAAAAATTTTGCGGAGTTTGTTGGGAGAATCTGTGAAAATATCAAACAACTCACTGTAGTCATTTACAGTTTTACAAATTCTCGCAATGGGTGAGTTTCGACCCGATACGGTTCTGCGTTGAGGAGGACACAGCGGCAACAAAACCTTACGAGGGTATCTAGAAGGCACCTTTAAATTAAATCTTTGAAGCAATTGGGGGCAATCAATTTTACTATTGAATAATTTCAAGGCAAAGAGTAAATCAAGAAGTACCCGACGATTATCAAGAGATGTAATTTTGAAGTGACATAGTTGCTTTTTATATGATGGTAACTGTTTCTTTGATTTTCCACTTGCATAAACAAGGTGCAAAAGAAATCTTCTCTGTATCCTTTCCAATCGTAAGGAATGGCACGCATAGTGAGGTCTCCAAACCACAGAACCGTATTCCAATATACTGCGCACCAGGCAGTTGTATAATGATATCTTCGCCTTGACATTATGTACATGTTTAACATTACGTATTAAAAATCCTAACATTTTAGCCGCCCGTGTAACAACTTGATTTATGTGTGGCACGAAAGTCAATTTATTGTCAAAAACAATTCCCAAGTCTTTAATATGATAGAGCTCTTTGATACTCTCAGAGTTTACATTGTAATTGTATTGTATCAAGTTTCCTTTGCGTGCGAACCTTACCAAAAAACACTTCTTAGGATTTAAATCCATTTTGTTAGAGTCGCACCAAGCAACAAGTTTATTTAGGTCACTTTGCAGCTTATGAGTATCGTCAATGTTGTTTATTGTACGACAGAACTTGAGATCATCAGCGTACATGTAACTCTGGGAGCAAGACAATAAATCGGGTATCTCATTAACGAATATATTAAACAATATAGGGCCTAAGTGAGAGCCTTGCGGGACGCCGGAAGTTATATTTTGCGTTTGAGAACGGAAACCATTTACAACAACATAGAAACTTCGTTTCGTTAAGTAAGAATTTTTGCAATGGATCTATCCATTGCAAAAATTGATTTGAAATACCGTGCAAAAATAGCTTTTTAAGTAATATTTTATGTGAAACCTTGTCGAACGCTTTACTAAAATCCGTGTAAATAACATCAATCTGTTCATTGCGATCTAGGGAACTAGAAAGATTTTCGCAAAAATCTACCAAGTTAGTAGAAGTAGACCGAGATGGCATGAAACCATGTTGACTGATATTAAAAAACTGTTTAAAATGATAGTGTAATACTAGGCAAATTAACCCTTAGCTGGTATCGCTAAACTTGGCCAACTTAACTGGTATCGGGGGTAAAAAAAGACCCCATGAGAAAACTAAAAAAAAATGTTATAAAAACAGGTTTTTTTACTTTTTAATACTCTTTTATTAGGTAACCTATTAAAAACTCGAATTTCTATTACCCGAATCTTAAAACCCCGAAAACGGTTGTTAGAACTTTTAAAAGACAGATGTAATGAATGACAAATTTTCAAAATTCCTTTTTTGATTTCCCAGATGAATCAATTTCCAGATGCACCAAAACCAGATTTTTAAAAAGTATTTTTTTGTTTCCCGTATTCTCATAATACAGATCTCAATAAACCAGATTCTCAAAATACTTTTTTTTGTTTCCCATCGTACCATATTCCAAATAAACTATTTCCAAATTTTCATAATCTTTTTATTTGGTTCCCATATAATCGTATAACAGATAAACTATTGCCAGATTTTCATAATCTTTTTATTTGATTTCCATACAATCGTGATTATACCTTTACTATCGACTGAAAATAAACATTGTTAGTAAGTAAATTTATTGTTTTACTTGTCCATTACAGACCGGTTTTAGTGACAAAGTCGACTCAGTAGGTTAGGTTAGGTTTGAACTGTGACCCCCCATGCACGAGCCGAGCGAGCGAAGCGAGCGTGCCGCGGCAGCGGCCGGCGAGTGCCAGAACCGACTCGCTATTGTTTTACTTGGCCATTACAGAAAGGTTAAAGTGTCAAATTCGACTCAGTAGGTTAGGTTAGGTTTGAACTGTGACCCCCCATGCACGAGCCGAGCGAGCGAAGCGAGCGTGCCGCGGCAGCGGCCGGCGAGTGCCAGAACCGACTCGCTATTGTTTTACTTGGCCATTACAGAAAGGTTAAAGTGTCAAATTCGACTCAGTAGGTTAGGTTAGGTTTGAACTGTGACCCCCCATGCACGAGCCGAGCGAGCGAAGCGAGCGTTCCGCGGCAGCGGCCGGCGAGTGCCAGAACCGACTCGCTATTGTTTTACTTGCCCATTAAAGAAAGGTTAAAGTGTTAAAATCTATTCAGAAGGTTAGGTTAGGTTCGTGCTGCGTCCCCCTGGAAAGATTACGTTTTGCTGGATATCGTTTATTTGAATTTCAAAAATCTGGACATTGTTCGCCTGTATATCAATTAACTGTATTTCAAAAATTTGTGTTTTAAAAATCTGGCTTTCGTGCATATGGATTACGATCATCTGGATTTAGTGCATTTAGATTTCGTATGTCTGGAACTCATTCGTCTGGATTGTAAAACGTCGTACAAATAAAGAAATGGGCAAATGAAATTCGGAGTTGCGATTATATGGCAAACAAAACTTCGAAATTTTAAAATTCGGGGTTATGAAAAAATGTCCAAACGTTTTCTGGATTATGATATTCGGAATATTAAAATTCGAGATTAAGATAGGTAACCCTTTTATTAATTAAGTAACTCTTAAAGTAAGTATTTAACGACAATATAGTGCTCTATAAAGTAATTAACCATACTCATTTTTCAAATCAAATTATATCTTATTTTTGGTTTAATTTTAGTGATGTTCACTTTGAGATCCATAAATTCTACAAACACTAAAAATTAACATAAAAATATTCTAACTTTAGTTTTCTTATATAGTCTAAATAATAAAAAAATAAACTTTTCTCAAAAAACATAGAAAACAAAAAAAATGACAACTTATATGTACCAGTAACAAAATTCTAAGTAAAATTTTTAACATTTAGAACATATGATCGCTGTTCGCCAGAAGTATGACTAGCTGCTTCTTCTTCATCATCATCTCCTTCGCTGCTACTATCAGAACTTGAAGTTGAGGAGTCAGCTTGTAATACACTCTCTTCAGAACAAGTAGCTATCTCTGCTTCCTCACAATCACTTATTTGTTCATCATCACTTACAGAAGCAGCAGTCTGTTGAAGGTTTCCGGTTCATTTTCTTCTTTTTCGTCATCTAATAATTCAGCTCGTGATCGTCAGTCAAAAAACTCTCCATAGTGATCGTTAATAACTCAAAAAATAAAGAAAATAATTTTAGAATAAATTCAGACAAACTTACACAAATAGTATCGGGGGTGATTTTTGACCCCAGCAGTGTACGTACCTCGGCTCCTTGTAACAGAAAAGTAACACTTGTATGTCGTCCGTCTCACGCCCGAAATGTTATGAGATTAGCTAGATGAACAAGAGTATAAGTTATAACACTAAAAAGTTATGACCAAAATTTCGTTGCACTGGGGTGATTTTTGACCCCCGATACCAGCTAAGGGTTAAGGACTCCAACACTTTACCAAAGGACGACAGAATAGATATAGGTCTGTAATTATTAATGAATTCCTCATTTCCGGTTTTATAAACGGGTACAACTTTAGCAATTTTCCAAACTGTTGGAAAAATACCAGATGAGAGTGATTTATTATAAATTTTTGAAATGGGCCAAGCTAAGTGTTGTGCACATTCAACTATGAAAATAGGGGGTATTCCGTCAGGGCCAGCTCCTTTCAATTTATCTAAACTCTTTAATTTTTTAAGAATTGTGCTACAATCTAGGATAGGAATAGGTAAATGTAGATTATGACTTGCCAGTCGATGAGAGATGCTAGAAGTGTCTGTGCAAAAATTGTTAACGTCACTATCTTCATTACCATCATCTATATTATTAGTATAAACCGAAGCAAAGAACCTAGAAAACATATCACAAATCTGATCTCCATCAGAGGTAGTTATAGGTCCGTTCGTCATAGATGCAGGGTAGGAACTACTGCCACCCCTTTTTGACTTAATGTAAGACCAGAATAGCTTTGGGTTACTCTGAAATTTATTTTCTAGGTCCTTCATGTAACGGGTATAGTTATCCTTAGCCATTTTAGTGCATCTAGAACTGAGAAGTTTAAGCTCTAACTCATCTCGAGGATTTTTATAAAGCTTGAAACGACGTCTAACGCGGTACTTTTCATTTAGAGTACGTTTTAAATTAGTATCAAACCATGGAGGAAATTTTTTAGATTTAAGTTTTTTATGCGGTACGTTATCTACAATAATTTTATTTATTACATCGTAAAAAACTTCGACCATATCATCAACATTTCGAGAATTTGCAAATATAGTGTCCCAATTGCATTCTTCCAGTATTTTAGATATTTTTACATAATTAGCTTTACGGAAATTGAAGTAATGTGTATCTGAATTATACATAAGATTTTTATCTATTTTAAATGAAATATTAATGTCTAAAGGGGGGTGTAAAACATCTATCGTACTTAAAGGGTCAGTGGACTGAGATACAACGCAAGAGTTCATGTTTGACATTACTAAATCAAGTATTCTTTTAGATGTGTTGTATACATTGTTATGCTGTCTCAAATTGTTCATGTAAATAAAGTCAACCAATGGCTGGCATATACTAGGAATATGAAATTCAGCTGTTTCATCCCCCAACATACTCCAATCTAAGCTACTTAAATTTAAGTCACCCATTATACAAAAGTGGTTAGGGCGAAAAACCTCCAAAAAGTTATTACAATTGTCTAGAAATTGCTCCAACAATACACGACTAACTGGTGGAGGCAGATACGTGACGCAAAGTGCCAACTGTTGTGGAGGATTAGAATCCGTTTTATGTGTTTCAATAAGTACCCAAAGATTTTCTAAAGATGACTGTCCACAGAAAATTTGTTTTGAATTTAGTTTTCTAGATACTGCTATTAAAACTCCGCCTCCGTCACGTTTGCAGCACTTTGAGTCACCTCTGTCTCTTCTATATACAATATATCGGGGATCAAATAATTCACTATTATTCACTGAACTGTTCAGCCAAGTCTCAGTTAGAACTATTATGTCAAATTGATTACACAGAACTTGTCTAGAAAATGTGTGAGTTTTCGTTCTTAAGCCGCGAGTATTCTGGTAATATATATTTAACATTATGATTAAAATAATCCATTACAATCGAGAATCTTAATCTACACGTTAATTGATTTTATTTAAAATGTCCAAACTTTTAACAAAGATGAGCTCAGATCCTTCATTTTTCCTCAAATAAATTCTTCCATTCCTAATCCAAACAAATTTATAACCTTTGTCCTTTGCTTTGATCCTGGTGGCCGCATGTATCGCCTTATTAGCAGGGGAAAGGTGCTCGCTGACATAGACTGGACTAGAGGTTGAGACTGGATTATAAATAAACATCTACAATGACGGCCGATCATACATAGCCCTCTACACTGCGCACTGTCGTGGTTGCTTCTACTCCCCAACGCTGCCCATTGTTAAGAGGGCTCATTGCAATTTGTTCAAATCGTTCAAATAAGGATAAGTATCCTAATCCAATTTCATCACTCGCACTATTAAATTCCACCCATACTTGAATTTGAAAATTTGAGCAAACCTCACTATTAATATTTTTATTTTCTGAATGATTTTCACAGTGTACGTGAAAGTCAACATTTTAATACCTTGGGGATTTTTCTCACGACAAGAATATAATGTTTGTAAGTACTACGCTGTGGTACTACGCATTTGCCAGTGTATGGCCAGTGTCAAGTAAAAATACTTTGTAGACGTATTACTTCGGTTCAATTTATTTGATAATCTCTGTTTTTTTAATACTGTACCTGTATCCTATATTACTTGGTAAAGATGTAGCTTTCTGATCGTAATATAATTTGAAAATTGGTCAAGTAGTTTTTAAGGTTCTGTAGAGAACTTTATCTGGTAGAGTTTTGAAATGTTCCCGTTCGCTGTAAGCTTATATTATGAGTAACAAAATCTATGTTTTTTTACACATTTTGACACAGTTTGAAAAAGTTTTGATTGCCATTTTATATGAACATAATAATTTTAGTTGAAAATCATGATTACAATTAAATAGCGTGTTGCTTGACCATGTTATGTCGCCTTGATAAGGACTAAGGCAAGATGTATGCCAGGAATTACGATAAGAGGAAAGTTTTAATCGCATTTCAAATACTTTCTTTGCATGTTAAAATGTGTTTCTAAGATACACAATTGTAGTTAATAAGTACCGCTGTGGATAGTTAGAAAGTTTCTAATTTTTATGCTAGTCGCACTAATTTTTGAATTACCTGGTAATTGCTGTTTAGGTTGAATTACCATTACCATTTTAGAAAACTTCCTATTACTGTAACTTAGTTCCAGTGTTTTTACTTTTTTATAAAGAGAAAGAGAATAAGAGATTTTACTCAATCATAAGTCATAACTAATTTTTTTATTTGATTTAAAATTCAGAATTTACTGTGATAAATTTATAAAGTATCATTTTTAACTGTTCAGCCATGCTTAAGATTTTATCAATTATAATACGGCAATGGTTTTTTGTCACATCTTTCATATTAATTCGAAGTTTTTAATTTACTTCGCCTGTACCCTTATACTACCAGCAACTAGATATCAAGTATCAATTAAATAAACGTTCATGTTTTTGTAAGATAATATCAAGGATCAAGTATTAATCAATGAAATAAACGTCAATGCCATTTTCTGTATTTTATTTTTCATAAAATTATTTATACTACGCAGTGTGAGTAGACCAAATATGAAGATTTATTGTAACAATTACGTCGGAATTCAACTTAACAAAATGTAAAACATGATTTACTATGTTAGTGTGCGTTGTAATTAAGTATAATAATATACATACTATAAAGTAGTTTGATATCTCGAAATCTTCAAGGTAAGCAGAGAAACTTGAGGAAGATTTGCATATCAATATCGTGTTGAATTTAAAGGTGATTTTGCTTGAGAATAGTACATACATTGTTTTATTTTAACATAAAGAGATTATACTATGGTGGTTAGTATTAGTAGTTAGCTACTAGTTATTAGAAAAAGTAGCTAATACCACAGACTAATAATAATATACTACGTATCTAATACTTTAAGGATCGATTGTCGTGAGTTGGTCAAAGGTGAAAATATAAAGATATAGCTGTCAGTGCTATAAAGTGAAAAAAGTGTTTTTTAAGGTTTACTTTGTTTCTTTAAGATCGATTGAATCTAAAAATCAATGATAAAAAAACTTTAGGTTCAGTTAGGACTCTTATTATTTATTGATTTGGTTTGGGAATATAGAGGTAATACACATTGGTAGAGTGGGTAGAGTAGCGTTTATTTTAACAAGGTCTAATAAGACTAAGTTTTCTCTGATAAATAAATATATAATTTCTTGTTTTGTTGGCATTTCATTCAACTCGAATGTTTTTCGGATTCTTGGAGCAATTTTCTTACTACTCAAACATAAAATACTCAGTGTTGTCGTATATAAATTTTAATGAAATGGGTATTTAAGTCGTCATATGTCTAAGTGTGACTCACAGATTATGGCTCTGGATAATATTCTCAAGATGACCTCGAAATAAGAACAAGAAGACAATTATTATAATTTGTCACCAAATACTGCACGCTACGAGTTAAATTTTAAACAATTATGTTATTATTTACATTGAGATTTTTATAAGTTAGATAGGTATTTGCGATTGGATTGCAAGCTTGTATAAAACGAATAAAGTATGCAAGAAATGTTACACTTTATTGTGATTATTATGCATAGCGGGTAGAATACTTTACAAACAATATACATACCTATAGATTCTCGGGTCAGTGTGCGGACAGTAGCTGCAAAAGTTAAACGCAGGCACACATAATTATAGCAAACGGCCGGGGGGAATCCCGAACATTATCCAAAGCTTTTAAATTCTTATAAAAAATAGAAGATAATATCTACATTCTACACAATTTGCAGTGCGTGTACGTAGGGCATTGACCAACTCCTTGTTGCTATAATTATTGCTCTATAATTCAAAGCGAGACAGCGAGTTCCTCGCAAGAGGAGGATTCAGAGCATAATTTATAAAATGTTGAACTGGAACGATACAGAACACTAATCTTCTTACATTTACTTATATCCTTTTAAATTAATTTCTTAAAATTCGATCGAACTACGTACCTAGTTAAATAGCTACATCGCGATATTGTATTGTTTTATATGGTTACAAATAACCATATTTTTACTTGGTATCAAAAGTTATGTTTTTTTCTTCACAAAAAAGCTATAGTAAATGTTTAAAGCAATATTAAACAATAATCACGCCTTATAGCACTCAGGAGGTCATTGTACCTTGACGTTTTTTGGGTAATAAGTATGAGCAGGATAAATAAACCATTGTAGCTTGATGTGGAATTGATTTTGATTTATAGATTTCTGATTCGAAATCAAGTTAACAATTTTTTATGCGCAGCAAGGTTTACATAATTACAATTTTAAGTACATATTATTATAAAATGTTTTATTGTCAAGTACATAACAGATACAGGAAGAATAATAACACGCCCTGAGAATACGCCATTGTAATTACAGCAATAGAAAACAGTACACCTACACAAAAAGCATTGTTCATATTTATAGGTAGACATCGGATTATATGCACTAACAAAATGCCAAAATATGCATGCAAATATGCACTAAAAAAGGCCGAAATATGTACTAAAAACGACTGATATGCCTAAAATATGCACAATACAAAATCAAAAAACCTTTATTATTTTTGTATATTTTAATCAAAGATTGTACAAAAACAGTGAAATTTTCTTAAAATTAAGTATCTACCTATAGTTTTTGTGCCAATATACAATAGGCATGACGAAAGATTTTCAAAACCTCTTCCATAATGTATGTATACGTTTATTAAACAAGAAAAACCCTATATTTCGCTAATATACTTAAATTTAACGAAGATAAAAGCCATTTTTCAAAAAATATTTATTAACTGTGCTAAAACAGCTCACAGGTGTCATGGCGTAGGCGTGACGTCACTCTTACGTAAATACGTAGTTATCTGTATGCATAGCGAAGTAAAATTAAACAAATATTTAATTATAAAGTGTTATAGAATCTAATTTCAGTTTATAAGTGGTGTGCAGTATTGCAATGTGAATCTACATAAAAATAATACCCAAAAAAGTGTTAGTAATTGTTTAAAGTGAGAAAATAATATGAAATGATTGTATAAATTTGACGCAGAGAAACCCGAACCACATATTCGTGAATTCGCAATTATATTTCTGTTCTGAGTCGATAAAGCATACGTGAAAAAATAGAAAATAAATAAAAATGCGTATTCTCAGCATATTCATAACAACAAAATACACCTGCCGCGAAGTTGTTGTGAGTTGTTTACGTAGACGTGACGTCACGCGTGTTTCAGTCAAAATGGCCGACTGCAGAATTTCAACGTTTTATTTTATTGATAATCTCATTAATCTAAATGTTTTTAATATTTCTAAGTCACTATTTTTAATTTATATATTATACATTTTCCCTTAAAAACACTAATTCGAACATTTATGGATACTGTCGTCATGCCTAATGAGCGCAAATTTGTGACGTTTGTCACCCGCGAGCCCAGTGTTAGACCTTTCCGGGCTAAATCTAGCCCTTTTTTTTGGATTCAACCCGTGTTTTAAGTTTTTAGCCCCAATAGGGTAATCTAGCCCTATTTTGAATGGCTCAAAATTTACTTAAAATGGAGAGAGAGGAAATTTTACCATGCCAAAATAGGGTTTGTTTACTCGCTGAGCGTTCTGATTGGCTAATAAAGGTTAGTCAACCAATCAAAACTCCCGCTACTTAACGAAATATGCACAATTGAGGAAAAAGGTTAAAATATGCACTAACGCCGAAATTAGAGAGTTTTATGCATTTGCATATGCAAATATGCAAATGCATATAATCCGATGTCTATTTATAGGTATTTAACGATAGAGGCTGCACATAAACATCAATGTAATAAAGTTATTATTTCTTTTTTTCCCTGGCAGTGTAACAAAATATTCTGTCAACCTTATCCACACAGATTTTTTTTAGTTGGTTTTTATTGTCCTGATCTACTTTTTTTTGGGCTGTTAAATCCTTTGACGTGGTGTGGATTACATTTATATCAGTTGTGATTGTTATTGAATCAACTGAATCACGTTTTGTTCTCACTTCAATATCATCGATATTTTCTAGGGCGATAGGGTTCTCAACAGCTGTAGGGTTCCCGTCAGGTGCTTTTCTAATAGTCGTTGTTTTCTTATTATCATTTAACTCTTTCTTGGACGTTTTAGGTGGAGATGATCTAAGTTTTGGAAAATCTGTTTTATCAGGTATATCGTCGTTAGCCGGTGGACGTCGGGGAGGATTAAACGGGCCCGCTTAATAACCGCATTCTAATCTATTGTTACGGATACGACAACCGTTCCCCATATCCTTAATTTCTTCGATTTTTGGTTCACCTTTGTTCTTGTTGTATCCACAAATCTTCCTATCATTAATGTATCTACATTGTGTAAGATCATAATCGTATCCTTGACATGTTTTTTTGGGTACTCCTTCAGTAGGTTTATCATTATTACGTAGTGCTGGAGCTGTTAGCCAATCATCAGATGTATTGTCTGTTGGAGTGTCTTCAGATTTGAATGAATTTTGACTTTCATATATCAATGGATCATAAAGTACTGGTCCTATTTTAGGGGCACACGACATACTAACAATCATGTTAATAACTATTAGCAGTCTCTACAACAAATTTAGTTTAATTTAGTAGGTATCTAATTTACAGAGCTAAGCCAAATAGCAAATAATTGAATTATGAAACACGGTAATTTAATGAAAATCATTGTATTATTTATATAAATTGCGTTACTAATGTATCGCGATGGAAATATTTATCAGTCTTTGCCCTTACCGGCGTCAATTTAGACATTTTTATCCACTCATGCACTTGAATTTCATTAATCATGTGGTAAAAAGCAGCCATAAATCCTTTCTTTATGTTTAGGTAATCAAAATATGTACACTTGCGTAAAAAAATGCAGCATACCTACCATTCGAATATAAATTATTACTTGTCATGTTTGTTATTTCGTTATTCTTGCTGATAAAAGCAACAATTTGGAATTACAGAAGTGAATGATTATTATCTCTTCAATGTTTTGTTACAGAGATCAATAACGTTTAAAGCAATGAAAAGGTTAGTATAGTGCAGTACATAGTTACCTAAAAATGAGAAGCTAGGCCTTGTAACTAATTTCCCTGTAACAAAGGAGTTTTTTTACTTCAGTTAGCGTTTAGCTACTATTATGTATTCTGTGCTTCAGTTAACCTTATTGCATAGCCATGAATGACAATTCCCAATAAAAGTCAAATATTTCAAGTGACAAAAGATCTTTGTACATAGTAGCACCTAGCACTATGCATGTGACTATGCACTATATTCACAGATCTACTAGATCTGTGACTATATTTATGTTTCAAGACACCGTCAAATACTGTTATACCCCTTGTCCCTGACCAGTCCCTGACATATCACTTTACAGTGTCAATGATTTATATGAAATATTGTAAATGAACAATTGATTTAATTTTAACAATGTGTAACGATGAAGAAGAAAATTGTAAGTAGCCGCCTTTAAAGATCAATAAATTGTTCATTAATGATATCAGATTTTTATGGGGTGTATATTGTAAACAACGTATCATATAAACCTAAATGCTAGATGAAGTGTAACTTGCATGATAAAAATGAAAAATAAGAAACAAGTTAAAACTAAGGTACTGCTTGCCTCATAACCACCAAGAAATTGATGACAGGAATCCAAAGGAAGAAAAAGGGTCAAAAGAAACCAAAAAAGAAGAAGAAGCTAACGTGTTGCCAAAGATGCAGGCGTAGGATTTGCAAATGGATTTATAGAAGGTTCAAACGATGCTTTAAGAAACAGATTTTCGGTATTCCTGATCCACAATTAGAAGATTACGAAGTTGCGGGTATTAATTTAGGTGATGTTAGGGACAAATTCACTAAAAATAAAGACACAAAATCCATTAAATCGGAAACAAAATCCAAGAAAAGTATTTCTGTGAAAAAACCTTCAGTAATAACTATTTATAGAAATAGAAAGAAGTCAACAGCAAGTGTACCATTCAAAGAAAAGCTTATTAACGAATTCGATAATGTGACTTTGATAAAACCGAATATCAGCAAATTAAAGTCGTATGTTGATGATTTTAAAGAAAGAAACTTATACATTGGCTTGTCCAAAGATTCATTGCTTAATTTAAATAAAAGCAAAAAAGAATATTTTAGTAAGAAAGCAGAGGAATATGAAAAGAAACATGGATACAATTCGTATATAGATCTCAAATTACTTGAAAATTTGGATAAGAGTGAACTTATGAAAAAACTTTCAGTTACTTCATCAAAACATGATGTAGTAAGGGACATGCTGAGTGACTACAAAAAGAAAAAGTTTTCAATAACTGGATTGTTCAGTAAATCGAAAGTTGACATAAACAAATTAGATAAAAGAGATATTCAAAAATTGCTGCAAGAATATAAAAATCGAAAGAAGCGTTACTCCTACGTAAAGCAATCTAAAATTAAGCAGTTTAAATCAGATTTGAGGGCGAAAATTGCTCAAATTGATTGACAAACACATAAAATAAATATTTTATTCATAAAAAAATGACAAAAAACTAATTTGTACCTAACAGTACTATTGATTAAATTTTAATTAAAAACTTGTATTTCTTTGATTCGTGATAAGAGCAATGTTCACACGAACAAGTGCATTCAAATACATAATGGTAAAATAATTTGCATTTTTTTATGTTATCGGCCAATTAAGAAAGTAAATTAAATTTTCAGCTATTTACAAAAGTAATTGAAGTATTGAGTTGCACATGCCACGACCATCATCTTGAACCAGTAACAATTCCCGATGCACATTTAAAATTTAAAGACGAAGATGTTACAGATACTACAATTAAAGTGCGACACAGAAAAAGATGTTGTCCCTATAATTTCGATGGCAAATTTTGCAGAGCTATCGGTGATAGAGTGCTATGTGGTTACAACATAAATGTGGGAACACCTCGTAGCGTTGACAAGGTGGTGAATTTACAAAATGGGTGCATAATCCGTGGCGGGCGCTTAGAATGTGGTTATTTAGAGCCCCCTTATACCAATTCAAGGAGACCACCAGGTTCGGACTATGTTGGTGCTGTTTATGATAACAATGATGCCAATTATGTAGTAGACAACGAAGTTAAGCCTGTGAATGAAGTGAAAGATGAAAAACAAAAATTATCCTTGAAAAAAACGACGCCAACTTATCAAGGCTCTACTCGGTGTATAGAAATAAAGGATCGAATAGTTTGTCGCAAAGTTTAATATCTACTTGGTAACTGTTTAACTTATAAACAACCTATGAAATAAAAATATCATATCTGTTGGAATTATAGTTTGCAACATTTATTTATCAGGTGCAATAAAATATCCTGTGTAGGTAACTATCACATAATATTTTTTTTGTTTATTTCTCTATCTAGTTGCAGATTTAAATACATTTTTATAAGGAGCAATGTAGTTATATTCCTCTTACGAGAACTTTAGAGTTTCCTTTCTATAATATATGGATATAGAAAGGAAACAACAACAAACTACAAAGCAGGGAAATAAATATCTCCTGTGGTTTAATTATTGTTGATTTCTCAAAAAGGTTGCTGGTCGTTTATTTATCACGTAGGTTGTCTTAGAATATTTATAAAATAATATTTATAAAAAAATTTAAGTTATTTTAATAAATTTTTAATTAAGTTATTTGGATTATACAGGGTGACTGGTAATTCGACGTGATCCTTCAAAGGGTTATACTAGAGGTCATTTGCAAAAAATTAAGTCCAGTCCATTTTCTGCCTTTTTACCAAAAACAATTAATTATGAAAAAACTACTACACTGTTAACATTCAATTGATATTTTTTTGAAAGCCGAAGAATGAGCGATCAGTTTAAAAAAAAAATGCCCAAAACTTGCATCACCTCAAAAAGAAAAGGGTCATAGCTCAATAACCATCCATTTTTGACCCCTGGTTAGCTGGACTTAATTTGTTGAAAATGACCTCTAGTATAACCCCTTTGAAGGATCACGTCGAATTACCAGTCACCCTATGTTAGCGATGTAAAGCTTTACATATTATCTTTTCTCTTGGTAGAACTAATTGCAACTGGAAATTGAAATTTAAATGGAATTGTAAAAAAAGCAGTCTAACAATGTCTGACAATCGTTATATAGGCATGTTATTTTAAATTTAGAAGATTCAGGAGAACTTAGAAGTTTATCATAGTTTTTTTCTTAAATAAACTTCTTTGCATTATATTATAATGTAGGCACGTAGTTCAGTAGGTATAAAAATATATCTGGGAAGGTAGTTAGGTACAAGTTAAAGAAAACAAACATTTTTAATATTAGCCTCATTAGCCTATCTTTATTTATAACACTAATATAAATATAAATATTTTTGGCATTATTTACTAATATTAAATCTAAACTTGTAAGAAAGAAAATGGTAGTATGTACATACATCTATGACCTACTGACACTAATAACGGTGTTTCCTATTATTTGTTTTTGTTGGCGCAAGTGTACAATAATTTTCTTTACATAGGAATTAATGATATTTAGAAACACACAGGGTCCGTGGATAAAATGCATCATGGTATGAAATATCATCGTAAACTTTCAAGATTCAATATCTTGAAAGTTTACGAATTAACATGGAATGGTCGCGGTCTAGTAATAGACTAGACCGCGACTACCTCTTTCTATATTTCTCTCTTGGCTCATAATATTGGCATAGTTTCCTTAATAGTTAGCTGTCTTTTATTTTCTTTCAACTAAATAGTCCAATGCGTCTATCCCGCCTTCCAAACTGGGAGGTCCATCATCAGCTAGAAGACTAAATATCTCCTTCATGATCCTTGAATCTGCATCATCTTTTGGGTAAAGGTAGTCCAGAATGCGAGTTATGGACTCTGAAAAGCCTCTTTGCTGAGATTCCTCTCCTCCTAACATCCTTTGAATAAAACCATTCAAGACATTTCCCGAACTTGTTGCGAAGATTGTAAAGAGCACGAACAGAATAATGAATCTGGTTCTCATTTTTCTGAAAATGAAAGAACATAGTTAATAAATTACATAATGATGAATAAATGAGCATGTATTATGAAGGTATTATAACTATATCTAAACTCGGTTATTCTGGTCGTTAATGTAATTTAACTGTAGAAAGTAGAGTCTGGTTTAAATTAAGAAACAAGATTTTTATCTTTAATGCGTCTACAAGTTATATAATATCACAAAATATTCTTGTGTGATTTCCATAAAATTATAGGTCTATTTTGGTAATCGTGTTTGATTTGTATTGTATATGCGATGATTTAATTTAATTTCTTTAATTAATACATCTATACTAATATTATAAAGCTGAAGAGTTTGTTTGTTTGTTTGAACGCGCTAGTCTCAGGAACTACTAATTTGAAAAATTCTTTCGGTGTTAGATAGCCCATTCATCGAGGAAGGCTTCAGGATATAATATATTATCATCACGCTAAGACCAACAGGAGCTGAGCATTGCGAGTGAAACTGCGGAGCACAGCTAGTAGATATAACAATATAAAATCCCTGTTTATAAACATTATTTGTATCAAGTTGTTACAACTGAAAAGTAGATAATACTTAGTGTATCTCTTGAGGGAAACATATAATATCAAGTATCTATAAAATTCTAAAATCTGCTCCAATATGAAGTTCAAAAATAAAAATAAAGTATTAAGATTTACGATAAAACAAATGATTTCAATATCCAATTAACGAACTCATGAAAATATATATTCCTTAACGTTTTATAAGTAAAAAAATAGTATAAGATATACTTACTTTAAATTTAGTCCGCACTATCACTTATAAAATTACTCCACTCGCGTGCATATTAAATACTACAGTTTGGCCATTCACATATTCACGATAATTGTAAAGAAGTGCTTGTATCCTTATTCACGACTGCAATAAGACATGCGACTACTCGAGTGCCGGACACTACCCCACTCTCCTACACAGTCGAAGTAATGAATTATGCAACTAAAGCAAACGCTTTTTCTTTCCATGATTATATTTTAATTATTGATTGTTATAGCTGTGAAGGCAACGGTAGTTAATGATCTTGAATTCATGCAGGAAAATTATTTGATCCTAACCTTCCCTTCGTTTTTTTTTATATTCCGTTCGGGTAATTCCTTCCAAATGTGAGCTATACTTTTAATTCGAAGCTCTCTCTATTTAATTTAAATCTCAAATTTAAACCAGATTCCTCCGTTTTTTATGTAAATTACCCAGACTATTTACCAATTTTTAAGGAAATATATTGTAAGAAAATTTTATCTTTGTTGTGCCCATTTAGAAGTACTACATAGGAGGCTTTCTTTTTACCTAAATATATTTGTTTGATATATTTTACAAGTTTCACTCTGTGTACACAACGGTTTTTAATATTCCAAGCGTGATTGCCGAACCAGTCATTTCACTTTCGTATAGGTGTATTTTCTCTAAGTATTCGTTGGCTTGTTACGAAATAAATGAAGCGATTATATCAAATGATTATTAAAAAAAAAATAGGTTTAATATTTTCTTACAATTTTCAATGAAAGTTAAAAAGCTTATTGAAGTGAAACTTCTTTATCGGGGGTGGACAAAAATTTTGTGTAACATTTTTGCGTTACGCCGCGCGCGTGACATTTTTGCGTTACGCCGTACTCGTGACTATATACATTATACATGTTATATTAAAGTGATCAGCAAAATCAAAGGGTTTGTTTTAATTCTAATTCCAGTGAATTTCTAAAAAAAGTAAATAAGTAATTACATCTATTTTTCTAATACTTAGGTGTAATAATGGTATTTATTTTTCTAAGTTATTTATGATTAACCTCACTTTTTGATTGTATTTTTCAATACACTAACACGTGGGTGGAATTATGGTATCAATTTTTTCTAATACTTGAATGTTGATTGTGGTATTTATTTTTCTAAAATTGTATTTAAAGTTAACCTCAGTTTTTGATTGAATTTTTTAAAACACCAACACGTGGGCGAGATCATGTTATTTATTTTTCAAGTTATTTAAGCTTAACCTCTGTCATAATATGTATATACTATGTGCGTCATTATTTCTGACTGTTTCGAGATTTCGACATTAGGAATTTATATTTATTACCTCTATTGTTCGAACAAAAATAAGTTACCGCCTTTAAGAACTTGCCGACAATGTAAGTACAGTATTGTTTCTTAGAAAACATTTTAGGAGTATACGATAATAAATCTATGACTCACGTTAACACGTGTTTGCTTGATTGGTGTTCAATTATGATTTTGTGAATTCAATATTTATAAGAATAAACCTCAAACTCTTTATGTCCAATCAAAATCCGCCTAAGTCGAAATCCTTTATAAGTTGAAAACTCTATATAACTCGAATTTTTTGGCGTCTCCCTTGGTCTTTTGAACTACCGCACGAGCTGAGCGAGCGAAGCGAGCGAGTCGCGGCAGTGGCCGGCGTAAATATTCAAATAGGTAGCGAGGAGCGAAGCGACGAGCATCTTAGGTTAACTTTTGAACTACCGCACGAGCCGAGCGAGCGAAGCGAGCGAGTTGCAGTAGCGGCCGGTGTAAATATTTAAATAGGTAGCGAGGAGCAAAGCGACGAGCATCTTAGGTTAACTTTTGATTTTTGAACTACCGCACGAGCCGAGCGAGCGAAGCGAGCGAGTTGCAGCAGCGGCTGGTGTAAATATTTAAATAGGTAGCAAGGAGCGAAACGACGAGCGTGTTAGACTAACGTATTTCTGTAATATTGTATACAAGCTGTGCCGCGCGGTTTCACCCGCGTGGCTATGCTCCTGTTGGTCTTAGCGTGATAATATATAGCCTATATTACTCGTGGATAATGTAGCTTTCGAATGGTGAAAGAATTTTTAAAATCGGTCCAGTAGTTTATGAGCCTATTCATTACAATCAATCAAACAAACAAACAAACAAAGATTTCCTCTTTATAATATTACTGTAGATAGTAAATTATTTTTTGAAAAATAAGGTCATAAAGAAGTTTCACTTCTTACGTGTGTACTCTAGTACACGCACACATTTTTTTTATTTCTAAATACAAGTATCTACTTAGTTGAATACAATCCAAATAAGGTATTTATACACACGCAACTATTAATGTTTTGTAATTTGAAAAAAAAAATCCATTGAATAAGATGACAGTGAATGCTATAAACTATAATATAGAATGCATGCTTTTAATATTAATGACTAAATTACATGTGGGTGTAAGTTATTATAACATTTTTAGATTGAAATCCTGGAAAAGAATACTCTTCTTATTGATAATTGTCATTTGCAAGGTAGGTGCTATTTGCGTGTTGTCGAGGACTGTTTATAATTAGAGTTAATCACGAAACAAGTAGAAGGCACAGGGAGAAATTTTATTATTTAAACCAACTGAATAGATCACTATCATTCATAGTTCGAAACGTATCTGAATAAGGAGATCGTTAATAATGATTCAACTTTTTAAAGTAAATACTTATAGATTTTTATACAATTCATTCAAATTAATTAAAATATAACAATAATTTTGATAATTCATTGCATTATTTTTGTTTCAGGTTGTAGTGTTCTTCTTGGTTGTTTATCAGTGCCGCCTAGTCAACAGCAAAAAATATTTTAAGATACTGACACTTGAAAAGGAACCTGGACATGAACATGAAGTACTTCTGTACCATTATAAACCGATATCGTTTATCAAGGAAACAATAACACCTTTTGGGACATTTAGCTATAAACATTCTGTTGAGAAAAGAGATTTACACAAACGCAAAACAAGAGAAATTGAAGATTTAATAGAGATGCCAAATGTTGCCATCAAGGAGGAGCTAAAGCCTATTTTAGAAGAAAAAGTTGCTTTTTCAAGTATACCTACTGATATAATATTAACTCGTATGGAATTTTATAAAGGAAAGCCATTGCTACACACCATTTCGATGCCTGCTAGCCTTGAACACGAGTTGCAACATGATCAACACGTAGAAGCATCTTTAATTGAAACTGAAGGCATAAATGAGAAGGCCATACCTGAGCCTGTTCCTTTGAGTACTCCAGAGCATTCCTCTGACATACCAGATAAAAGTAATGAGTTAATAGGGGATCAAAATAGTGTGGCGACAAATATTGATTTAAATACCGAAGTTGAGAAAATTAGTTCAAAAACTGAAGAAAAGTCTGAAGACAAACATGAAAATGAAATAACTCTTGACGAGAAAACAACAAATACAAACTCAGGAGATACAAAAGTAGATGATAAAGAAAGTTCTCAAGTGGAAGAAATCAGTCCCGAAGCAGAAATTAAGCCCGATTCAGAAGTAAAAAAAAATTTAGAAGAAAATCAAGAAAATGAAATATCTCCAGAAACCAGTTTAGAAATAAAGGGAAAGTCAGAAGATTTAAAATCAAATACAGAAAATAATGAAGAAGGAAATTCAAAAGTAGATGATATCAGTTCATTAACAGATGTGAAATCAGAAGATGCAAAAGTATCTGAAGAACATCATGAAGTTGAGAAAGAAGCTGCCGAACAAAAGTCTCTAAATGAACATTCTGATTCAGGGGTTTTAGATAACAGAGACATAGAAACGGAAGCGACACAGGATATTAACAAAAATGTAGAACTAGTTGCCCCTATTAAATCAGAAGACCTTAGTTCAAAGTCCACCGAAGAAGTTTCACATACCGTAAAACCTGAAGAAATTCTACCTCTTCCAGTCAGCCCCTTACCAGTACCGGTATATATTCCTTTCTATACAGAAATAAGAAACCCACAACCAATTATTCAGCCCGTGGTAAATATACCACCTGAAGCTCCCGCAGAAGTACATGAAGTAGTGAGTGTTGTTCCACCTGTAGTGGTAATAACGGAAAAAAAAGTTATATTGCCCCCACCACCGCCTCCCCCTGTTCAAACTATCGAAACCGTAATTGAAACTGAAGAAAGGCCAAGTTTGTTTTCGAGAGGATCACGTTTTATGCTCAATTTTAGTTCTCGTATTCTTAAAAAATTATTACGATTCGTATCAAGTGCCCGTACTCGACTACATCTAGATCCAGCTGATGAATAATCAATTGTAAAGTTAGTTTTAAAATATTTTATGTAATAATTAATTATTTATTAAATTATGAATAGTTATATTTATTCAAGTAAAATATTATTGTATATAGGTATGTGTGTTGTTTACAAAACTTTTACCTCAAAATAAAGCTTTTAAATATAAAAAGTTAATTAGGTTAATTTTATTAAGCATGTATCTTGTATATAAGATTATTCTTTAAAGATTTTCAAAAATACACAGATCAGTTTCTGTGACATAAATATGTTTTTATTATATGTATAATATTATCTAGAATTGATAGATTCTTGCATCGAGTATATTGGTACAGAATATTAGTTACTAATTGGACTTTTATTATCAAAATAAATTTACTTTAATGATAATTAGTCTTGTCAATCAAATGACGATACTAATATTGTTTAAGGTACATATCATTTAAACAACACAATTGATATAAATATCTTTTATTGCAAAATATTAAAAAAATATAACTTGTTCAAGAAACATTAACGTTGGTAAGGAATACTAGTTGAATTAAAAATTAATATCCA
This sequence comes from Colias eurytheme, assembly GCF_061535395.1. NCBI lineage: Eukaryota > Metazoa > Arthropoda > Insecta > Lepidoptera > Pieridae > Colias > Colias eurytheme. The sequence continues at coordinate 6,068,175 of NC_142995.1, read as the reverse complement.
CCAGATTTGTGGCCATATCCACCTGAACCACCATGACTGCCGCCGGAACCACCGCGGCCGCTGCCTCCACTGCCACTTCCTGAGCCTCCTGAACCGTAGCTCCCTCCGCCTCCAGAACCACCTTGGCTTCCGCTTGACCCTCCTTGGCTTCCACTTGACCCTCCTTGGCTCCCGCTCGACCCTCCTTGGTTCCCGCTAGAACCACTAGATCCTCCATAGCCACCTTGGCTTCCTCCGGATCCGCCTTGACTACCACCGGATCCACTTGATCCTCCATAGCCACCTTGGCTTCCACCAGAGCCGCTTGAACCTCCTTGCGAACCACCAAATCCACTAGAACCTTCAGAACCACCAGAACTACCACCGGAACCACCGGAACTTGATCCACCAAGTCCGCCTTCAGAACCGCCAGAACCTCCTTTGCTTCCAGAACCACCACCGCTGCTTAAACCACCTTGGGAGCCAGATCCAGATCCTCCTCCAAGGCCAAGACCGCCGCCTGAGCCACGGCTCTTTCCAGCAGCACCAGAGTCACTAGAACTTCCAAGTGCTCCTGCCTTACTGCTGCCAAACGCTTTAGAGCTGCTACTACTACTATCCTTGTAACCATGAACTATGCTTGCTGCAAGAACAGCACATAATAGAATGGCCACCCCGTAACCCTGAAAAATAAATTCAATTATAATTTCAGTATATTTTGATTCTGTGTTTTTTGAAATATTTATTAAATAGTATATTTCATTATATACAAAACATGTTTTTAACAAAAATAAAAGCTTTAGATATATCTATCGTTTACCTTTAATAAAGTCATGGTTGTAGAAGACTGCAATGCAACTATAATATTCGTTGCAAAGAGCATGATCTTATATAGTTGTAGTAATATATTCTATGATGTAGCTCTGCATTCAATTATACTCTGAAATATTCTATGAATGTCTAATAAGTCCATAAATACCACCCTAGTTCTATGGAATAATTAGTGTTGAATTGCACATTACTTCTGTTTTGTATAATTTTTTATGCGTAACTGGAAATGTATCGATGTTTGATTGGTACTTACAAGCTACACGGGTTTATATCTTTATTTCCATAGTGACTAAAAGTTTGCTTATTGATTTATATGATACTTTATAATATATGCTAAAGGAAAACTATCTTTAAATTGCTTATTATTTAAACGGAGGCAAGTGGAGTTATGTAGGTCCATATATGCATACTTATTATTCAATAAATATGAATAACAATAAATGTTTGGTGTTACTGTTTCTTGTCTTGTTTATATAAGTAAGTCAGCTTCATTTTTTTATTTGAGAAACTTTATATCGGCCATTCTGGAATTAGAAGGATTTTATAAGAACGTGCTTTCACTTAGGTATAATATAATTATAAGTACCTATATACTTACTTGACAGGTACGTTCCACATACGAAGTGATTCATAGGAAATAATTATCATGTAAACCTGTTTGTGATTAATAATTGAGAAAATTATAATTTATTTATTTATTTAATTAGGCTCAACGAGCTATGGAACGGGCTATGCTCGGGGTTTCTTTGCGTGATTGAATCAGAAATGAGGAGATCCGCAAAAGAACTAAAGTCACCGACATAGCCCACCGTATTAGTAAGTTGAAGTGGCGCTGGGCTGGGCATTTAGCCCGCAGAACCGATGGCCGTTGGGGCAAAAAGGTTCTTGAGTGGCGACCATGTATAGGACGTCGCAGAGTGGGACGGCCTACAATGAGATGGACAGACGACCTGATCAAAGTGGCGGGGAACCGCTTGATTCAGGCCAATGGTGATCGGTCGTTTTGGAAATCTTTGGAGGAGGCCTATGTCCTGCAGTGGACGTCTTGAAAGGCTGGAATGATGATGATGATGATGATTTAATTAGGCAGTCCATATATTTCATTTTCGATTTCGATTTTCATAGATTTGTGCGATTCCTAAAACTCTAAAAAAAACTATTTTTATCTTTGAAATCCTTTCGCTATAATAAAAATGTTTTGACTTTGCAATAATGCTAAAATTGCATGGGATGTTATATATCACATCTCGTATGTAGAATGATGATGATAATATTCATCTTACATCTTTCGTAAACATACATGAAAAAAATACATAGGTACATACATGAAAGCTAGTTTATTATAATATAATATAAGTAAACACATTTTTATTATTATTATTTTGATTTGTATTCTGTTATTAATGCCAATAATTATGTGTTACATTTTTTTTGAGCAGTGGTGGCTCAGTGGTGAGACCTCGGACTTCGAATCGATAAGTCCGGGGTTCGAGACCGGGCGAGCGCGCAGGAAATAAATTGATTTTTCAATTTATCTGCGCATGTTGTAACAACACCACTGCTCGAACGGTGAAGGAAAACATCGTGAGGAAACCGACATGTCGAAGAATCAAAAAGTTCGACGACATGTGTCATCCGCCAACCCGCACTTGGCCAGCGTGGTGGATTATGGCCTGTACCCTCATAGGAGGCCTGTGTCCCAGCAGTGGGAACGTATATGGGCTGATGATGATGATGATGATGATGACATTTTTTTTATAAATTACAAGTATATTAGTAGTTAAATTGCATAAATTATAAGTAATTAAATGACGGTGTTTTAAAAAGAACGAAGTTAATGTTTATTTATAAGGCTATTTCTGAGTTATCGGGTCTTATAGGAAAACTCCTTAAACGATTATAAAGTATTTATCGTCAGTGACTTAATTGCAAACGTATAATTTAATTAACGGTTCTTCGTAAACAACGTCTTTTATAAAACATAGGTACCTACATGTTAACTACTCATAATATCTTATGATTTATAATCCTAATAGAAATATTTATTTTTATTACATACCCTTAAACATTCCTTTATTTTCCTGAAGTAATAAATTTCCAATTAACATACAATTACAGCTGTTTAAACATTTTGAAATTTCTTTTAAGAAATTAAGTTAGAAAAAAGACTATGTTACTCTATATAATTGCTTCAATTTTTTAAAAGCATACGTTTATTTGAAGCGTTTCCTCTCAATAAACATGATATTATGTTCTTCAAGCGTGGTACCTAATTGAAGAAGTATGGTAGTGTTGACGTGCCATGGCGAATTGAGGGAAAGCTAGTAAACACGAGATATTTTTTCCTTTGCTCACTGTTTTAACCTTAGTTATGTGAGCAATGAAACATTTTAGATGCGAAAGTGATTTTGTTGTTATAATAGTTGTTATAAACTCATTTTAATTTTTTATGTAGGTATGTAACTAGACTTCACTAGACTTAGAATCGTCAAAATACATTGAAATGATTACCTGAGCATTGAGTCTATAAAGTTGTAGAGTTATTATTTTACCCAACAATATCAGACTGATAAAATTTGATTACTTTATATTCACTACATAGTATAAAACAAAGTCGCTTTCCCTGTCCCTATGTCCCTATGTCCCTTTGTACGCTTAAATCTTTGAAACTACGCAACGGATTTTGATGCGGTTTTTTTTAATAGATAGAGTGATTCAAGAGGAAGGTTTATATGTATAATAAGATCCATTAAGTAGTGGAGAAGTACTGTTATTTTTGAGGTTTCTAATGTGATGTCGTAAAAAATTACATTTATTCCGCTTACATTGCAAACGCAGGCTGAACCCTACGAGTTTTATCAAAATAATGTACTAAGTATTATACACATTGAAAAGGTCTACAGAAAAGTCCGCGATGGTATATGTCTATCTCTTATGGATAACCCACAATAACTTTTTTATGTCATTTACTTTTTACGACAAATAATGGCTAATTTTCGAAGCGATTTTAACCAATACAGCATTAATCCTTAACCAATTAAATACCATGGATACATTGTTCATTTAATATAGATCTATATGGCCCTTTACACCGTATGATTTAAGTGAATATTTTCGAAGATATTACAGATTTAAAAATTGCAGGACGTAGCGTTTGCGGCCGCCCGGCTATGTATTTTATACCCGTGCGATGCCGGAGGCCGGAGCGGGCCGCTATATTTTTATACCTAAGTATACAACGTTCACAATTTTTCTGTAGTGTATTTAGTATCAGCATTGCACCCGTGCGAAGCCGGGGCGGGTCGCTAGTAATTAAATATAACGCAAGCAATGCGGTTATAATGACACCTAAAAATCCTAGAAAACAATGTATTGTTCGAAGCAATTATAGGTTTACATAAAGACGCAAGGGCGAAGATAATTTTCCACTGGTCAAGTGTGTTCCGCTCAGTAAAAGTGAATTCCTTACGTTTATTTTTATATACTCATATAAAATTGCAGCAAACATAAAAAGAAATGATAAAGAAAAGTGGTATATGGTTATAATTTTTACTTTGTACGTCATGGCGGCTCTTCCAATACTTAATGACCGTAAATAAAACGAATATAAGATTAATGTGACGTTTATTCATATTTCGTGGTGAGTTTAGGGAAAGTGAAAAGTAGGTACCTACTTTTTTTTGTACCACATATTTATAGCCTTTTAAATTCTTTGTGCCGAGCTTAAAATAAGATATGATAATATTATGATATCGTGTGTATCGTATCGGATTTTATTAATTTTATCATATAAATCTCAATCATTCCAACTACGGAACTCTTTATGGGTTTGAATGTACCTATCATTGATCATCATTTTTAGGTCTAATTTATTTAAAAACGAAATGCAAATTATCAAATTATATGCTAACTAGTGCTTGGTTTGAAATAATTGAAAAGATTACAAGAAAGAGAAACTGCGTATCTTGCGGTTCAATATTACAATCCGCATATACGGTTCAATATTAGTAAGTACTCTCTTCTCAAATAATCTCTTTACAAATAAATTTAACATTAACGTATACATTCATTACAATCATCTGTACTGTATCTCTATTCTATTGCTAGATTCGATCAGAACTTTAAACACATGTACAAAAATTTAAATTAAATTAATTTTCACAGGTAATAAGGTTTAACATCATAATACTTTATAAGTAGGTTAAATATTTTAAACATAATAATTATGTATCCTATGCTTTTAGAGAATTCTAAACATATTTCACCTGGTAATTCCCAACAGTGATAACTATAATTGAAAAATTTCCAGTGACTCTTTAAATAGTCGTCTTTAGTCCGGATATGAATCCATTTACCAGGCAAACGTCACGAGTGAAAGATAAGAAAATGTTATCCATACTGGTCTTGCTTGTTTTGTTATCCAAATGCAATTGTTCAGAAGAATATTATAGCAAAGAAATACAAAATGATAAAGATCTCTGGCGCTCTACAACTGACTCATATTGGGACAAGATTAAACCGACCAAATCGAAAGAGTCTGACGATAAGCTGTTCATTCATAATTATTATGGACGTCCATATTATACAGGATTATATACCCTACCATACTATATTTTTGGTGATTATTCAAATTACTATCATCGGCCTTATTATGGATACTCGGATATAAACTACTTTATGAAGAAACAAAATAAAGAGAAGACTTATGTTCCATCTTATAAACCATAGTGTGTTGGTTGTATTTTGTGTTAAAATATACATATTATATAATCGAAAGGAGAATATTTTATAAATGGTGTCTGTGTACTTTGGATATTCTGATGTTACTTTTCCTTAGCTATTTAAATCTTCTTCCCTTCTTGGTCTTGATCTAAGTGTCAATGCTTATGATAAAATATATTTTATTTTTGAAATGCTGCGTTTCAATAAATATTTAATACGTACTTAGGTACTGTTTTATATATTCATGGACAAGCTTCATGATGACTGTTATAAAATGACATGTTTTGAATACAATGAATCGCATTTTAGTATGTTTAAATATTTAAGTTTATGTTAAAATAATATCTTATCTTTAATGAAATGTTTTATCGACCTCAACATGTATCAGCATCAGCCTATCAAATAACAAATTAAACGAGGCGCATATTCCTTCTTCAGAATAATATCCAATATGTTGAATTTAGGATACTGATGAATATTTAAGCTGCTAATTAATAGAGACTAAGTTTCTGAGTCAATTGCTGTTTATACATTAGAAGAATTTTAAATAATAATAAAAAAATATAAGTCATAAGTTAAAATAAAATTTTATTCATATAAGGAAGCAAACGATTTGTAAAGCATCATTTTTTATTGTTTCTGCACATTATTTCACAAGAAAGTTGAAGCTTATGAAGCAGATTCTCCCTTCTTGAAATAGTTGGTCATGATGATGATTATGTAGCTGGGGTTCCTGGTGAACTTGGTGAAGATTTGGCTGAAGTTGTTAGAAATTTTATCACCACCTGATGAGCTGCTTCCAGAACTTGCCCCGTCAATAAGGCCTCTTTCCACTCTTGGTGCTCCTTGCGCCTGGATGATGCAGAAAAAATTCGATCACGAGACGGGACTCGAACCCGCATCCTTTTGCGCCATTCCGGGGCGGATGCTTGACCAACTCAGCCACTCGTGACCTGCCAGAGCAATCGAATTTATTCTATTCTTTCAGTTTTATGTGTCTGTAGGGACACACCGCGCGCCATCTATTGAGATGATTAACAACCATTTCAACTAACTAAACTAAACTAGTTCTAAATAGTTTCCCAATATTACAAACTAGAAACTCAAAATATTAATTAATCCTTGATTTGTTATTTCATTTCTAGCCTTTTATCATCATTTTTATTTTGCTCTATAATTCTGGATGTACCTACTATATCTATCATTCTAGATACTACCTAATACCGATAATTTTTTTATCTATTTAAAATGCCTTCAATATTCAATTTGAATTCGCTTTGAAATAAGTAGAAAAAAAGTATTTAACTATTTTATCATAGATATTTTAGGTACTTACAACAGTAGTATGAGCAGGTATATGACTAACATCCTGTGATTGTACGAGAAGTAAGTTAGAGAGTTTTAAATTAATATAAATTACTTTTGAAAAGGAAAAGTTACCGTGTCAGATCTTCTCTGTGATATTTTAAACATTAGTCTTCAGTATAACAGTACCTGGATGACCTTTTAGCACTGTGTTTTAGCTTTCGGTACTTAACGGAGAAAACGATATTTTCTAAAAATGACTTCTATTTAGATTTGTGGCCTCTCAAACACCATGCATACTAAATTAAAAACAAAATGTTGGAGTTCAGCTAAATAGGTTAATTTACCTGATCTGTGCATACTCTGACTTATTTAGGCATCACATATTAGTAGGTATTATTGTACAGAAAAACTGAAAATGAAAATGCGTTATATCCCGAACAATTCCGAACATAAAAGTTATTTTGAGAAAAATAATTCTGTCTGTATGTTGCGCTCAAACTACAAAATGGTCTCAAATAGAACTAACTTGGCATTCATTGGGTTCATAATTTCAAATAGGATAAATATGAAAGTAAAAATATGGACTGACTATAATTCTATAACTCTCAGTCCGCTTTTATTTATCCTTTTTTATTAAAAAAGAGAAACTTCAAAATATTCACGAGGATCCATTTCGTATTAGAGCAACCGACATCTCTCACTATACACGTAACACTCCTTATTCATAAAAAATATCAAGCAAACTCTTCGGGGTATTTTTAGGTCAAGTGGTCAAGTACTAAAATGTAGAAATTAGGACATATATACTGTGTCGAAACTACCTCCTCTGCCTCAAATAGTCTCAAGACAAAGACTTTCGTTTTATTGAAATGCATATTTTTAATACCACTAGCAAAAAATGACTAATGGAGGAATCGAGGCCTCGCATGACGTTAAGTTGCGATAAATTTCATTTTTTTCCCTCTGCACAGATTATCAAGTTGCATCATAGTAATTATTGTAGTCATTCAAATAAAAAATCAATCATGATCTGTACGTACATGCCACTGTAAATGGACAGAATCCATCTCTATTGGGGTCGGGACGGCCATAGACAAAAAAAGAAGAAGAAGAATTTCATTCTTTAAATCATATCTACGACTATAATACGTTATGTTAAGAACAACGTATCGAGTTTTGTATTTTCCACCCCTATCATTCATGGAGGAATTTATAAAAACCACGAAGTGCTATTTGCTTGTCTTTTATTAATAGGAGATACAAACTGGTAAAATATTTTTAAAATGAGATGGCAATTGAATTGTCTATCGGAAATACTTTAAACTTTCTACGAACTAAAAAAAAACACCCGTTTTTAAGAAAACCGTAACCGTATAAATAGTGATGAACGTATTAAATATTAATATTCAACAATAGTTTCGGTTAATACTGTTAAGATTTTATATAAACAAGTCTGATTGTCAAGAGATATACAAACAAATAGATTGTGTTAACTTTTAACTGTAGATGGAGTTCAGTATTTATAAGGAGTGAGCTGAAACGACCTGTTGCATTTTAATTTTGTTTAAATTAAAAGCATAGTTTTATTTTACTAAAACTTTTTAGACAGTATTAACACATAACGCTGAATTAATTTAAGATCTACTTAGAGCTAGATAAATAAAACAACATAATATTATCATCAAAACATTTATTTATGAATAAATTAAGACTTCTGAGCTTGTTGCTGGTTCATGTTCTTTACCATGTTGGCGAATATTGTGACGAAGTCATTAGGATTTTTAGGCATTGTACCAAACATCTGACTGATGTTGTTGATGAAAGAATCAGTACCAGAGGCTGCGTTAGCGTTGTTGGTTGTAGAGCCTCCAGCAGGCTTGTCTTCAGCTTGTCTGGACACTCGTATAGTTGATGCAAAGGTGGCTTGCATCACGCATAGACAGACAGCAAAGATGATAATGACCTAGGAAGAATATTATTCAGAGAAATTTACAAAAATTAATAATAATAAAAATCACTTCTTCTCAGGTATCAATCTTACAATTGAGATAATTTTGTTTAAAGAATAGAAAAATTCGGTCACGAGGCGGGATTCAAGCCCGTGTCTTTCGACTAGGCGAAAAATATTACGTACTCATTTATAAAGCATTTGAGCATGCCATGAAAATATAATAACGACATCTTACAACATAATTAATTGAACAGAAAGCGAATAATTTTGATAGAGTAACAAAATTAAATGCCTAAACTAGGTAAATAGCCTGAAATCCCTCATGATAAAAAAATAAGGAAAAAAAGTAAAAATATCTCTCACCTTAGAAACCATGTTGAAGAGAAATGTGTTTATTTTTTTTCGAAAAGGGACAGTTTATATACCTTAAACGAATCTTTGAAGATTGCAATTCGCATGTAAATAATGCATTTGCAATTTTACTTACATTGCACTTCCTTTGCAATACAATAAAATACATTGGAGCATGGTAGTTAGCAATTTCCTTTACCTATACCTAAGTATATAAGGTACCTTTATTTTTAACATTTAATCTTGCTGAAAGGTTTGTTGTTTTTTTTTAATTAGCTTACGATAAAAATGTTTTTTAATTTGTGTACAATCTACCTACTTCTATGAAATATCGAAATATAGCTTGCGCGTAATTCTAAAATAATATCTTTATAATCTGACTAAATTAAAATACATTATGTCTTTCCGATGCGTTTTCAAATTGCATTGCATTGATGTTTTTCAAACGTTGAATAAAACATGTTACTTGACGAGGTACTGAATTATTTTAAGAGTAAACTTGGCTAGCTTTTTGTTATTACTAGGGTTCAGCCCCAGCTTCACCCCTTGGTGTTTACGTTTTCTCTCCATAAGAACCATCCTCATCCTTCAAGGAATGTTATAAAAAAATAATTAACGAAATCGGTACAGCCGTTCTCGAGTTATGCGCTTACCACCATATTTTGCGCTTCATTTTTATATTATACTAGCGGTCCGCCCCGGCTTCGCCCGTGGTACATGTTTACGTTTTCTCTCTATAAGAACCATCCTCGTACTTCAAGGAATATAATAAAAAAAGAATTATCGAAATCGGTTCAGCCGTTCTCAAGTTATGCGCTTACCAACACATTTTGCGATTCATTTTTATATTATAGACTAGCGGTCCGCCCCGGCTTCGCCCGTGGTACATATTTACGTTTTCTCTACATAAGAACCATCCTCGTACTTCAAGGAATATAATAAAAAAAGAATTATCGAAATCGGTTCAGCCGTTCTCAAGTTATGCGCTTACCAACACATTTTGCGATTCATTTTTATATATAAGAGAAGATAGAAGAAGATATAATACAGGTAATATTATAATTAAAAACAAGTTAAGCAAAATCAATATTTTTAATAATTAATAAAAAAAAATATTTTTAGAGTTCATATTGTACAATTAAACATGATAATAAAGTCAGGTGTTTGGTTTTTAATGTATTTATTTAGGCATGAAATTTCTAAGCTTATGAAGCAGATACAGAATCATCTCCTTTCTTGATGAAGTTGCTTATGACGATGATAAAGTCGCTGGGGTTCTTGCTGAACTTGGTGAAGAATTGGTTGAAGTTGTTCATGATATTGTCACCGCTGCCTGAACCTCCTGAAGTGGCTGATGCAGCGCCAGCACCACGAACGTGTCTTCCTTGCACCTGGATGAGGCAGGCGACCAGGACTAGAGCAAGAACGATGACCTGGAAGGATTCAAATTTTTGAAATGGGGTAGAGAGAGAATGTAATAGATTACGATAAAGTAAAATGACTAATAATTAAAAAGAGCGTGTGTACCGTGCACACGTGTCAGAGGTGAAACTTCTTTGGCAAGATTCAAAGATACAAAAATCGTCGCTTTGCTCCATGACGTGACGATATTGCTCTCAACGTGTCTGAAAAAGTTTCACTTCAAAAGACAAACTTGTTAAATCTTATAAAAAGATTATAAGAATGATTTCAAATATACCTTTGTAGAAACCATTTTGTTTGAAGTTATCAGAACTGATGATGAAAATTCCACCTGTTTAGACTATTTATAGGTAAAAGTTTTATAGCTAGACTTTATGACTCGGGAATTTTACATGTCAAACAAATAAACTTTTTTATTAGTACTTATCTTGTAATAAAAACAACAGTATGTGATTATCTAACAATTATACACTAATTTACCTGAATTACCACTGTTTTACTCAGGCTGTGCAAAAGATAGATTTATCTGTTTTATATAAGGTTTTACGTAATTAATAGAACGAACATCTTGACATCCTCTATCTTTCGGGGCTAGAATTAAGTAATTAAAGACGATTCAATGAATTTTAAATGCGTTTTATTCATTATTTTACTTATCATGACGTATCGAACACTTTATAGAGGGGTTACGAGTGGAGTTCGCAATTAATAACTAAGCTTTTATGACTATTATAATATAAAACTTCTGTTTTGTTCGCAAATTCGAAATATCGGCATATTTGAACATGTAAGAATGTGGAAATAACAAAATATATTTTTGTGCATTTTTCAAAATTTCATAGCTGCTCCATCTCTATGGTTGTAGAGTGATGTTATTCAGACTGTAGTCTATAGCTTTCCTTAATATTTGGACAATCCCAATTAATAAGTTTTCAGTTTCTTGAGATTAGTGCGAACCAATATAAAAGTTGATATGATAAAAAATATAGTCCAAAGCATAAAACTTATTGAGAAAAAGTATTTAGTTTTGTTAGCGATAGTAAAACTTTAGACTGATAAGAAAACTAATTACTTTTAGAATAGTCTAATCTTTAACTCATCGGAAGTGTTTAGTACTAGACATAAAAGCTATGATAAAGTTTTTGTAGACTATATATATGTACTGTTGAATGTGTAACATTTAGTTTCTTGAAAACAGCAATCTATCCACAATGGTTTCCAAGGTAATATTTTAAATATGATTTAATTTTATCGATCTATTTCTATGTAGTATGTAAATATTATCAAGCAATGCTGCTATAGATTTTATGTAGGCAACTTAAATGAGTAAAGTTGGCTAAGTATTAAAAACGATTTTTGTTCGATAGATTTACGGTATATATTATAAAATTTCGAGTCTCAACAACAGGCTTAAACTAAATATACTGAAAGGGTTTTGGTTGATATAGTCTACAAACTGCAATCAGTGAACTGTTATTTCTAGAATAAAATTAGTGCGAGCTTATGTTATACTGATATTAATTTAAATTTTTGTTATGTAGATTATCATGACAATCGTCTTCGCCGCCTGCATGGTTCATGTCCTCAGCATGCCGGTCGAGGAGGAAGGTATGGATACACCAATCGTGCTCATCAATTTTGATCCAGAAGACGCCGGCACAGATAATATTCCAAATATTGGAAATATTCCCAAAAAACCGGAAGATCTCTTGATAATATTTACTAACTTATACAACAAGATGAAGCCCTCGAAGCCTTAATTTTGAATAGTTAAATAATAAATGTGTCATTACTGAAAATACCTGTGGTTTTTATTTACAAATATAAATGTTTTGTTGTGAATTTTGGCTTGGTGGCTTAAACTATAAGGACACAAAATGATAACCATTGTTAAATTCATGTATGTTCCAAACTATTTACATTTGCAAAACTTTTATATTTTAATTTAATTTTGATTTAATTTTAACCCACAATTACTGAGTGTAAAGAAATAACAATTCATAATTTCATTTAGATATTTAATCAACATATTGTTACCATAAAACATATTTATACAATTAAAAAATCAAATGAAATTTAATTTGAAAAAAAGCTAATTTTCTTGAATTATTACAATATATCAGTAATAAATCAACTCCTCCTAGGAGGTTTTACATCAATATCTGCGATAATTTGTCCAATATTGTTGACTGCAGAATCGGTTGCGGAAACAGCATTAGATGAAGTATTAGGACCAAGGTTACTCGAATCTCCCGGCTCGTTATTGTTTGATTGAGATCCATTAGGGTAATTTCCTCCACTGGTATTTCTTTTAGATCTTATAGCTATCCCCGCATATGCAATTGAGATGCAACAGATGAGAACGAACAATCGGGTCACCTAGAAATAATAAAAATGATAGTTACCTACACCTGAGTTATCAATACCATAATATTATAAAGCTGAAGAGTTTGTTTGTTTGTTTGTTTGAACGCGCTAATCTCAGGAACTACTGGTCCGATTTGAAAAATTATTTCGGTGTTAGATAGCCCATTTATCGAGGAAGGCTATAAGCTATATATCATCACGCTAAGACCAATAGGAGCGGAGCACTGCGGGTAAAACCACGGAGCAAAGCTAGTCTAGAATAATAAAATATGTAAAATTACACTTATACCAATAAAAATATAATGTAGTGGCTATTTATCTCACTAGGACTTATTGGCAGAAACATGAAAGCAACTGTAAAGCCAAAATTGCCAGTAGGTATACGTTTAACTTAGACATGGGAATTGAAGAGTTAAGTAGAGACAATTTTAACACTAAAAAACTATTGCAAAATACTTCATAATTATATCAAATACCTATCAAGAATTTACCAAAAGAAAATAAATAAAAATGAAAATTAATAAGACTCACGTTGGGTGACATTTTGAAAGTGATATTAGGGTATCCGTATCACAAGAAGAGAATACTTAGGTAATTGAAATGAAAGACATCTTTAGGCTTTATATAGCTTGCAAGAATTATCATTAATAATAAATAAACTGAACTGTATATAATATGCAATATACTTTATTTGATAAATAGATAAATATACCTGTATGTGATATTTTATCACTTGCAGTTGCTGTATACGTTAACAGAAAAATTTGTGTGTTAATTATTTATTCATTTTTTATTCTCTATAATGTTAAACAGTTTGATTTGCACATATTTTAAGTAGATAGGTTACTCTATATGTACAATCTAGGCTCAGGCTCTTGTCTGTTATCAATTCCATTTGCCGTAAAAATAATAAATCTATTAAATGAAAAACAATATACTTAAATTCGAATTTATTATGATGCATAAAATAACAAAATAACATGGAGTCGACTTGTGGCATGACAATAACGGCTTAGGACACATTCAATTGCTGGGGTACATTTTTAAACAAATTAGAAAATGCCGACATAAATTCCGTGGGATTGGTAGGCATGGTTCCAAAGATTTGGCCGATGTTGCTCATGAATGAATCGGATCCAGCGACCGCGTTGGTTGACTGTCCGCCATTATCCCCAGTTGATTCTTCGTCTCTGCGAAGACGGCCGCAGCTCGCACTGCCAATCTGTGCTACGATCAAAGTAGCTACGGTGATGAGAATGACCTGGAATATTAACGTTTAGATTTCATTATAAGTATAAATTATTACCTTATAAGTTATTAGCCTATACGTTAGTAACTAATATCATGTAATATTAAGTACGTGTGGTAGTCTGCAGTTAATAGTTGAATGTCTATTTGCGAAGCTATTCACAATACGTATTACCGATTATATTTTTAACTTTTTAATTTTGTATTAATCGCAACATAAGATATGTATTGAAAAACACTTCTAAGAACTAGTTGGGAACAGTGTCCATTTTTTACGTTTAGTTGTCAGCACAAATAGATTCAAAGGATAATAATTTAAATGCAAGACCTTGCTCTATTTTGCCTTAATAGGAAAATGTACGTTTGATAGCGTTGTTTACAAGCGTGTTTACAAAGTATTTTTTACCTATTCCTTTGTAGGTACAAAGGAATAGGTACGGTACCACGTAGGTACGTGGTCTAGCTCTATATTATTTGAACTAGAAATGCGCGAAAAAAATGTTTTTACTAAGGTTTTTACTTAGTGTGTTACTTACCTTGGTAGACATTGCTGATTTTCTGTTAGTACTGAGGAGTATGGTGGGTACTATAATATATACGGATTGCATATCTCATTTACAATAAACAGAACATTAGTAGAGCATATAAAGGAAAATAAAATTATTTAAAAATACCACTGAATGTGAGTATACAAAGTTATCAAGTCAATTAATTGACAAGATATCCTGTTTATTTTGGTGTCATTTGAATTTTTATCAATAAAGTCACTACATTAACAAGAAGGTTCAATAAAATTATAAGAATGATTCGTTTTTTTTTTACTTTTAAATCAGATCGTTACCAATTTATGATAACAATTTATCTATGAAAATAATTTAAATAAGGAGTGCAAAATGGTATAAGATCAATAAAAACAACGATACTCATAATCTATAGGTATTTTCATGGTTATTGTGTTTCGACCACAAAACAAACCACTAGATATAACTGTATATAGTACAGTCTACTAAACTATAATAACTTCTCTGTATCTACTTTTATTATTACGCTATCTTTGATTTTTATAATTACATAGTTTAAATTTTAGACCAAACTCAAAATCATTATAAAAGACGTAAGTATTGAAAACAAACGTAAAATTATGTAAGGAATAAAATGAGTTTTATTTCCTAATCAAAATTTGTATAATTCACCGTGTGATTGAAACAGCCATGATTTCATTTTACTGTTCAGAGATAGTGGTTTTAGAGGAGGTATGAAGAAACTTCTCGTGATTGTTTTATTATTGGCAAGTAATACATAATTTTTTAACTTATCTTGATAGACTTTATTTACACATACATTATCGTTTCACGTAAATAAAATAAAGACTCACTCTACTTTATTTTTAATAAATACCCTCCGTAAAATATAGTAGATATAGAGTCTAGACTTTTAACAAATATCGTAAAAATATGTAATCAGATCGACCCTCATCTTTACTAGATCTTATCATTATCTTCACCATCATTCATGTTTACCTACTGAAGAGTTCTGAAAAATGTATGAAATTTTTTTAGGCAATAATGTCTGATGTTATAAACAGTAGAAAAGTGACGTCAAAGCCGAACAAAATATCAGTTACGAAGAAGAAACCCACCAAAATACAAGTGAATATCCCTGTAAACCAATTAAACAAAATATGGAAAGATATAAAGAATTTTTTTGGCAAAACCTTTGGATGAATATATTTGAACTTCAAACAAGCTTCAAACATTGATCATATAAATAGCACGTTTTTATTTATTAATAAAGAATGTTTTTTATTGCTTATAATACCTGAACGATTTTCAATTATCTAATATTCCAACCACTATATAAAACTATAAGAGAATTGTTGAGAATTACATACCTAGATGTTACGCTTAAAAATAATAATTTGGTATTATTGTAATCTTTTATTTCAGAACTTCTCAATTATCATAGAAGATTGTTTTTTTTTATGATAATATAATAGTATTACATCATATTATGGTGTAGGTAATACTATTTTCCGCCTCCACAAGCTTATACTACGCTATTCACAAAAGTATAATAATACTTTCTTAAATAACTTTTCCATCGAATGCAGATCGTTATTCAATTTGTTGATTACCTACTTTTTTATTGTTATCATTGTTGAAGCAGTCTCATAAGTGTCACCTCCGGTAGGTACAGATTATTCAATTTAAAATTCCTGGGGATGGGACATCTAGAAATTCTTATAAGGAAAATGTTATTTATGATTTCAGGGATATCTTCTTATGGTTTATAAATATTACATTTAGACTTGCTACAATTTATGTAGGTGATATTTGTATTTTACTAATGACATGATATAATGTAGATAGAAATGTTACTGGAGAATATCTTCTTTTAATCTCAATCTTTCCTCACTCATTACAAAAAATACCTTGTGCTGTCAGAGGTGCTTTAACCAGAAAAATGTTAGTTTATATTAAAATGTTATATATTATCAAATAAATATCTACAAAGTCCAGTAAAATGACGACGATTAATAGAACAATCGAGTTTATATAGAACTATTGCTACTATGTACATAGTTACTGTTTGTAATTCAATACATATTAGTTTCGCCTTCTGTGCTAAGCGCGGCTTGTTGAATGAAACGTGAATAAGGTAATCGATATTGATGGAAATTATATTGTGAATGATAAATACACTAGGTTATAATATGTAAAGTATTATTCTTATTTACCTAGAGCAGTACATGCCTTCGATAACATCTTAAAATCATCGGTTTAGAAACTAAAAAACTTATTTGATATTTAAACCCGAAAAAAAGCAGTGAAGGCAAATATTGTTATGTAACCATCATCTCATGTCTCAAAATATAAAGTTCAAAGGCAAATATGAAGCACTTAGCCAGCATATTTTTTTCTTTCAAGTGGGGAAATCTGGCCTAAGAGGAATTCGACATAACCCACGGCTCCTTCCCCGGGAGCCGTGGGTTATGTCGAATTCCTACCGACTAAAACCAACGCGCTGCTTTAGACGGGATGCGGGAACACTATTGCAATCTTCCACTTGGCCAGCATATGCTTATGGGCTGATGATGACTTATTATCAAACAAAATATTATAATTATCTATTTTCGAATGTTATAAAAGAATAAATGACGAGCTTGAGTTTGACAAGGAACCAGTTACTATTACTACAAACATATTGGACAAAGAATAGTGAAATTCACATTTATAACCGGTTCCTAATCTAGCTTTGTGAACTATAGGCCTTCATGTCTTAGGTAACCAGTCTAGGTGAACCCGTTATTAGAACATTATATCGCATTACGTTGATTTATCAGCACGACCGCTTCAAGAATAGTACTTAGGTATTCTCCTGTGATCCTGAAAACGATGCCTTGGAGCTTTTTAAACGTCATGTTACCTACTTAATAAAATTATTCTTTTAAATAAAATCCTATCTAGACTATAGACGGATAAAAAAATCTTTATGCCAATAGATGAACTGCCACAAACAAAATATGTAAGAGATATCGAAGCGATAACTTAGAAATCTCGTAAACACAACGTATACATGGTACATTTTAAGATTTGGGGCTAAGCTGTTTTAGTATCCGTAAAATAATTAAATTATCATTCTGACCGAAATTCTTGTTCGTATTTTTGTTTACTTGCATTGCTCAGTATTTTTCCATTTATATGTTTATAAAAATCGTAAAAAAATTCCAAAGATATAATGTTTCATTTCGCACATCCCTTGACCTCATGATATTTGGTTGATACAATGATTACAACCACACACGTGCGTAGCCAAAGTAAATTTAAACCCTCCTGTTCATTCTTAACCCAGTGGGAGTCAGATCTCTGCATAGTAAACATCCTTTGTAATACATACTACATTTCTGAACATCAAAACATTTCTCCAGCAACATGAATTCGCAAGTCGCAATCTTCCTATGCCTTGTAAGTAACATTTTATGTAAATATAGACAATTTTGGTTTCGGTGTTAAATAGAATTGACGTTATATATTTTAGTGTATGCGTTTATATGTAGGTGTGTGTGTCCCCGATACTGTATTTCCCAATTCTACTATTTCTCAATGTGTACCTAGCTTGCAAATGACCAAGAAATAATATAGAAGGCAAAGCTACAAGATGTAAAAAGTAAAACAAAACGATTTTACAAATACATACCATCGTATTAAACTTTACTGTAGTGAGTGTTTCTTAATCTATATACATACTTACATACATCTTATATGTATAATAAAATCTAAGGAAAGTCAAAACTGTGCATTGAATATTTTTTGAAAAGAATACTTGGTATGTGATCCACAATCGATGTCGAATCCAAAAATATAGTTTTTAGAATCTTTGTCAGCTTATCTGTATGTCTGGTTGTCTGTATGTATGTTAGGGCTAATCTGAAAAAGTACTGCATGGATTTACTTCAAATTTGGCACAGAGATAGCTTGAGACCTGAGGAAGGACAAAGAATAGGTTTTATCCCGGAAATACCACGGGAACGGGAACTATGCGGGTTTTTCTTTGACTACGCGGGCGAAGCGAAGTAAAATAATTGATGTGCTGCACTGTAAGGTATAAATTGTTATTTAGGTGAATATGGTATAGTTTTTGTACGTGTGCATTCTGTCTATGTGTTTAAGAATTATTCAAACATCTTAGTTAATATTTTGTATAGTCGGTAAAAAGATAGAGAAATAAAAGTCTGTAAATATATATTATTATAAGTATTATACATCATTATTGCGTATACTTTTTACCCACCTCCTTTTTCTATTTTGTTATGAAACCTTCAGTTGGTTGCCTGGAAGAAATCACTTATAAGTGATAAGGCCGCCATCTGTGCTGTGTCTTCTTTTAGCATAAGTCTTCTTTTTGTATTTTTTTGTTTGCAGTACAAATATAGAGAAAGAAAGGTCGGTAAAAATAACCTTTGAGTAGGTTTTTTAGTTTGATTTTTTACGTTTTAATAGTAATTTAATAGTAACTTAACACGAAATAAATAACAATACCCACAGTTATTTACCTATAGGAATAGACCATGCTAAACAAATATCCTATATATTATAACATGTAACATTTTCCCCGCAGTTTGAATCAAATAAGTAGGTATGTTACTTGTTTCTTTCATTGAATATTTTTTTATTCGACTTTGCATCATTGTTTGCTTTCAGATCATCGCATTTGCGTCAGCTCTGCCCTCAGAGCAAGAACATCGTGTTAAACGTGATGTAATGGATGGCGTGAAGAACGCCTGGGACGGAGCGGTCCAGAGCGCTGGCGAAGCCAGTGATGCTGTCGTCAACGCCGTCAAACCCACTGAGAAGAGCGTAATCGACAAAGTAGCTGACGGAGTTAAAGACTTGGGTCAATAATGTCCGTTTAATAAACCTTGCAGACAAGCGACTATATTCAATTGTCTTTAAATTTTTGTCTTGTGTTATAATATTGTATAATAGCGAGATATAAATTTATGTATAAAATCTATGTTATTTACTTGTAAAATTTTAAAACAGTAAATCAAAATAAAATTATGTATATGAGATAATAAGAAATTTTTGTGCTAAGCTCTTCCTTGAAATTTGACCTTTTGACATTTCTCTAGACCGTTATTTCTATTTTTATCTGTGATTTTTATACATTTAAATATTGAATGCCATTGGGAATTTGGGAGTGTGATGGAAAATAAAATAATATATTATTACAATGCATTACCCCATTTAATGGAAAAAATCTTAATATACATCGGAATAACAAAGTGAGATATAAGGTAAACACGAATGTAAACCTTGCTTATGGTAATTCAACAAAACTGGTTACACAACAAACAGTCACAGTCACAGTTAAGATTAATCGAAGAAATAAAACAAACTATTGTACGGTGGACAATGAGAACTGCGGTAGCTATACTTTACCCGCTTCTCATTAGTCATTATATTTCATAACAATGCAAAGAAATAAGTCAGCTTGATTTGCAATATTTTTTCCTAAGAAACGTTAGTACTACCACAGACTCTATTAGCACAGACTAATAATAATATACTACGTATACAAGTACTACGTTACACTGATTACAATCATTGTAAACACGTAACTGATTAGGTAATTTTTAAATTAAGTCTAGAGACAATGGGTGTATTGCGTGTGCACAAAATTATTGACAGTTTCTGTTAGTAAAGTAGAATAGTTCCACTGGCTTTGCTTCATACTCATGGTTTTTACAAAAAGTGCGTAGTTAAAGAAAAACCCGCATAGTTCCCGTTCCCGTGGGATTTCCGGGTTTGCGCCATTTTCCCGGGATAAAAGTAGCATATTTCCTTTCTCGGGTATCAAAATATCTCCATACAAAATTTCATGAAAATTAGTTCAGTAGTTTAGGCGTGATTGAGTAACAGACAGACAGCCATGGATTGTCCGTATTTGACAGTTTACAGGTGACATTTTAATAAATACTTGGACGGATAAATTTTAACCAAGGATTGAAAAATCGGCGCTTTTAAATTATTATGCTAGCGGAATTGCTCAGTATGTTTCCATTTATATGTTTACAAAATCGTAAAAAAAATTCCAAAGATATAGTTATATAATGTTTCATTTTGCACATCCCTTGACCTGATGATATTTGGTTGATACAATGATTACAACC
Organism: Colias eurytheme; assembly: GCF_061535395.1. Classification (NCBI taxonomy): domain Eukaryota; kingdom Metazoa; phylum Arthropoda; class Insecta; order Lepidoptera; family Pieridae; genus Colias; species Colias eurytheme. The sequence goes on along the minus strand of NC_142995.1, from coordinate 6,047,323 downwards.
ACACACGTGCGTAGCCAAAGTAAATTTAAACCTTCCTGTTCATTCTTAACCCAGTGGGAGTCAGATCTCTGCATAGTAAACATCCTTTGTATTACATTCTACATTTCTGAACATCAAAACATTTATCCAGCAACATGAATTCGCAAGTCGCAATCTTCCTATGCCTTGTAAGTACCATTTTATGTAAATATAGACAATTTTGGTTTCGGTTTTAAAAAGAATTGACGTTATATATTATTTTAGTGTATGCGTTTATATGTAGGTATGTGTGACCCGATATTACGTATTTCCCATAATTCTACTATTTCTCAATGTGTAGCTTGCAGCTGACCGAGAAATAATATCAAAGGCAAAGCTACAATATGTAAAAAGTAAGATAAAAACGATGTTACCACTTACCAATACATATAATTGCATTACAATATACTATTGTGAGTGTTTCTTAATTAATAATGTGCGGGCAGGTATGTGCCCGCAGGTGTAATTGATAATAACGTGCCGAAGTCGGTACTTAATTTATCCGTTTTCCGATAGATAAGTCGGAAGTTCGTAGAAATTATCTTTATTGAAATATGTCTATTTATTATATTATAATTATATATATTATTAGATGTGATCTAAATTATGTAAAATAATTGATGCCCTCCACTCTGTAAGGTGACTTAAATTGTTATATAGGTGAATATGGTATAGTTTTTGTACGTGTGTATTCTGTCTATGTGTAAATAATAATCCTCTTAGTTAATATTTTGTATAGTCGGTAAAAAGATAGGACGGTAAAAATAACTTTGAGTAAGTAGGTTTCTTAGTTTTGATTTTTTTACCTTTTAACCGAGTACTATTTTACTTTTTACTTTGTTAACACGAAATAAATAAACACTACCCACAGTTATTTATAGGAAAAGACTATGCTAAACAAATATCCGATCCTACTAATATTATAAATGGGAAAGTTTGTGAGGATGGATGTAGGTATGTGTGTGTGTATGTTTGTTACTCTTTCACGCAAATACTACTGAACCGATTACAATGAAATGTAGCACACATATAGAGGGTAAATTGGATAAGTTTTATCCTGGAAATCCCACGGGAACGGGATCTATGCGGATTTTTTTTTAAAACACGGGCGAAGTCGCGGGCGGATAGCTAGTCCTTTGTAATGACATATAACATTTTACCCGCAGTTTGAATCAAATATACCAAAATACCTAACTATACTAAAAATACCTTGCATCTTTATATTTGCTTTCAGATCATTGCATTTGCGTCAGCTCTACCGTCAGAGCAAGAACATCGTGTCAAACGTGATGTAATGGATAGTGTGAAGAACGCCTGGGACGGAGCGGTCCAGTCCGCTGGCGAAGCCAGTGATGCTGTCGTCAACGTCTTCAAACCCACTGAGAAGAGCGTAATCGACAAAGTAGCTGACGGAATTAAAGACTTGGGTCAATAATGTCCGTTTAATTAACCTTGCAGACAAGCGACTATATTCAATTGTCTTTAAATTTTTGGCATGTGTTCCTAATGGCGAGATATAAATTTATGTATAAAATCTATATTATTTACTTGTAACATTTTAAAACAGTAAATCAAAATAAAATTATGTATATGAGATAATAAGGAATTTTTGTGCTGAGCTCTTCCTTGAAATTTGACCTTTTGACATTTCTCTAGAACGTTATTTCTATTTTTATACAGTTAAATATTTAATGCCATTGGAAGTGTAATGGAAAATAAAATAATATATTTTTAAAATGCATTACGTCATTTAATGGAAAAAATACATCGGAATAACAAAGTGAGATATAAGGTAAATACGACAACAATGTAAACCTTGCTTATTGTTATTTAACAATACTGGATAAACAACAAATAAAACAGCTTCAAACGTCACTGTGGTACGGAACGTCTGGGTCGAGATCGAATTCAACGCATTTACGACTCTCAGTTCCAGGAGAGTTCTCGTTTAATATATCAATCAGTTTATCAGTTTTTGGTTCGATTTTCGACAACGGTCCTTCAGGGTAATCCGGTCTTTTTTGATAAGTATAGTCCTCTTTATGTCTTTTCCGAGGCAGAATAAATATTCCCGCCGTGACCTCTTTAGTCTTGGTTTCTTGTTCCTGCTCTTGCGCTATTTCTATATTTTTCTGCCTTATATCCGATATGTCGTATTGGAAACGTTCAGACTTATGTCTCTCTTTACAGAACATGCAATACGCAATAAATATTATCACGATAATGGCCTGAAAATAATGTCAATGTTAATGGTGTCGTTGGATTATAATTTATGGCGTACTAGAAATGACTCACCAGAACCAAGGCGGTTATGAAGCCTGCGAGGAAAGTGGACATTTTTATTTAGCGTTTAGTAGAACACGAGTGTTGCATACGAGAATGAAACAGCTGCTGGCGAGCGCTGTGCCATCGTTGGACTCAATTAAAGCCAGTTGTAACTCTTTTAGTGTGTTACGTCATTGGATTGATTGAGGTCTCATCGGTACAATGGGACTTAATTGAATTTATTGCTGATTTACTGATAATGTAGTTTTTATAAAACGGCAATACAGTCACAGTTAAGATAAAACGTAGAAATAAAATACGCTATCGCACGGTGCACAATGAGAACTGCGGTAACTAATCGACACTTTTCCCGCTCGACTCCTCATTAGTCATTATATTTCATAACAATGCAAAGAAACAAGTCAGCTTGATTTGCGATATTTCTTCCTCAGAAACCAAAGTACTACGTAGTAAATAAATACGTATTACCTACACTGATCACAATCATTGCAAACACGTCTGTGTTGTGTGTGTTGTATAATAATAAATACACTTTTTTCAGCACCAAGTAAATACCTACGTATAAAAAAGAAACAGACAATATCATGAAAGCCAAAAAGGCGGCGTTATCGCTACTAAGCGATTTCTACCAGGCATTGTATTGTGTGTTTGTTGTTTAAATGGACAAAATTATACCTAGCCAGCTTCTGTTAGTAAAGTAGCTGGTGGAACTATTCCACCAGCATCGCTACATACACATGGTTTTTACTAAACGTGCATCTGGCTCAGCATATTAATTGGCCATGCGTAATCTGATAATTAAGGCAAAAGCATTTAAGGATAATATAAAAAATAAAAAAAGAGTCTGGATTACAAATAAAAAAATATATTTTCGAATTTGAGATTGCAGTTGGAATCTTAGCCTAAGGAAGTAAAATCTACAATCTACATAATAAAATTATTTAGTTAGATATCAGTTATTTTTGTTGTTTTTCTTCCTATTCCTATTAAGTCTCTCATTTTTGGAGTGCATTATGCAGTGGAGTGCACTGTAATAGGTATGTTTTCAAATAACTTTGCAATTTTTTTCTTCTAAATAATTCGTATAGCAAAATACACTGTAATACAATTTTATATTCTTTTAACAGGCGCAAAAGAACACTCATGACTACATTTAAATGTCATGAGTGTTCTACAGTAAAAGGTAGAAAATAGGGCCCTTTTTTAGAAACTTAAGTGGTAAATGGGAGGTTTTGTCGCCTTTTTAATGCAAAACATATTGTAATTGTATCTTGGTTCATTCTTATTTATATATTGACTAGCTGTCCCGGCTTTTCTGCCTTACTCTTATCACTAAGGCATATGAAAAATAGATGTTGGCCAAATGTTAAATCTCCGCAAAAGGCACACATAATTTCATGAGAGCTAAAGTAAAAACATATTTTTTAATATAAATAGAATAGTATAATTAAAGGTATATTACGCATCACCATCCTTGGTACAGTGGTTGACGCGTGACTCGTGAGCCTAGAACCAAGGGGTCCTGGGTTCGATTTCCGGTGGAGACGTAGAACAAAAAATGTACTGGTCTGGCAGGACACATAAGGCTGATCACCGTGTCCTTGTTTGTTTGATTGTCCCTAAGAAAATTGATCAGTGAAACAGATATATGCATAATGCACCTGCCCCATACCCACAAGGGGACACTGGACATCACACACTCCCACATGTATCACCATAAAAGTGGCAGAAAGTATTTAAATACCATTTCCAATTAAAATTTAAGATAAGCAATATAAACTAAGTATATCACTTTATTTAGCATCTCGAAAAAACTGGACGATCTGGAATTGACGATCTCAATTTACAAAATTGTTACGCCTGCACCAGGTACCTGAGTGAATTGCCTCTTCTTGTAAATAATTTAAAATAAGGACTAGGGACTTATTTTTTTATTGTGCGTCCAATTTATATACTACTGATAAAATTGAAAATGATTATTTTTAGGGTATATATTATATAGATCGATTTAACAAAAACAATTATTTAAAATTTATTATTTAATTATTTTTAGCAGTACGATGATTGATTCCACCATAAAAAAGAAAATAAAAATTTCACCCTATTATCACGCTATTTTGAAGATCTTGCCCAACTATCTGAAAAGAAAAAAAATATATATATATCTTCGTAATAACTATTATATGTAACAGTAAACAGGTAGTTATATTATTTTTTTAAATATTTTACTCATATCGATTTTGTACTGTTTAAAGAGGTTTAAACTTTAAAGTTTAGACTATGCAAAAATAAAGCATAAGATTTTATAATTAAATAATACTCACCATGCGATGGAGGAGGAGCCACTTGTACTGAAAAAAATAAAAAAAATAATAACTTAATCAATGTTTCAGGTGTTTGTTATTATTGTTTTAATCAATCAAAATATATTTGAATTTTGTTTGTTCATAGAAACTTTTTATATAATTGTTCAATTAGGTATGCATTTGTGTATGTTTTTTCAACCATCACAACACATAAGCGAGTTTTATAAGAAAAAAATCTAATAGAGACCTAATATGATACAATTTATAGGTATCTAGTAGATATAATTTCTACATGGTTGCTATAATCAAATGGGTAATAATAGGTGTAGCAGGGTTTTAATCAAGACTTCGTAAATAAACTAAGTTGGCAATTTTCTAAAGATTTATGTTTTAAAAGATTATTTATTTTTTCCAAGAAAGTTATTATACAAAATATAGATAATTTTTTGATAAGATTTATGTTTAAGCTACTACTAAAAATTATTATATGTAATAATAACATCGTGATCTTATCAAAAAAGAGAAAAAAAGACGCAAATGTTAAATATACACCCGCAATTAATATGTAAACGCTTTTTTCCAATCAAATATATTATTAACTGTTTACCTAAGTCTATAATATAAAAAAAACCGGCCAAGTGCGAGTCGGGCTCGCGCACAAAGGGTTCCGTAGCAGCAAATATAATAAATTACAGTTAAATCAACCTATCTCAAAAACTATAAGAGATACTTTGATCAAACCAAAAATCGTTGAAAGAGTTAATTAGCATGCATCACCTCTATTTTTTTTAGAATTTTATACCCCGTAGTTATAAAAATAGAGGGGGGGGGACATACTTTTTACGACTTTGAGAGCTGATATCTCAAAAACCGTTCACTTTAAGAAAAATGTTTTTTAGAAAACTTTATATCATTTTAAAAGACCTTTCCATTGATACCCCACACGGGTATGTACATCGAAAAAAAAAATTTCATCCCTCAGTTACATGTATGGGGGGCCCCACCCCCAATTCTTTTTTTTACTATTTAGTGTCATATTTTTGTAGCGGTTCATACAACACATATTCCCATCAAATTTCATCACTGTAGTACTTATAGTTTCCGAGTAAATCGGCTGTGACAGACGGACAGACGGACAGACGGACAGACGGACATGACGAAACTATAAGGGTTCCGTTTTTGCCATTTTGGCTACGGAACCCTAAAAATGAATCCAAAATGTGTTGGTAAGCGCATAACTCGAGAACGGGTGGACCGATTTCGATAATTCTTTTTTTATTATATTCCTTGAAGTACCAGGATGGTTCTTATGTAGAGAAAACATAAATATGTACCACGGGCGAAGCCGGGGCGGACCGCTAGTAAAAAATAATAACTTACTTGAATCATCGTTGTCCACTACGTTTACTGAAAAAAACCAAAACAATAAACATCAGCAACGTTCATCGTTCATCGAGAAGTAAACCTAATCATTCTATTGACATATTTGTAATAAATAGCATTATTTAAATTGATTTAATTACTTCTACCCATCATATTTCCAATTAAAATAATAAGAGTATAATACATACATTATTCATATAAAAAATTACTTATGTTTAGCCAAGTGTAGTTAAAAATAACCAATTAATACATATAATTAACTATGAACATACCACCATTGCCGTTGTCTACCACGTTTACTGAAAAAAAAAAAACAACATTCATATGGAAATTGTACGATACTTTAAAAAAATTATGGAATCCATTATTTACATGAAATTAAAGAAAAAGGTAAGCAGTATTAGATAAATTATCTTTTAATAAGTTATTATTAATCTGTTTTTTGTATATGTAGGTAAGTATTTAATTATCGATTTTAATAAATGACAAAAATTTATGTAATATTTAAAAATACATTTCATACCTCCGTGACCTTCTCCGTCACTTACAAGCACTGAAAAATAACAAAAATACTACTATAGTATTAAATAATGTGTAATTAACATAGTACTATTAAAAAATACTATTGTATAATAGTAGTAATTAATATTATTGTGAATACATAATAGTAAGAGCATATAATATATTTGTTTATAAACAATGCCTATTTACGTCATGCAATTTCTTTCGAATTCTGTATTTCAATGGTTTTTTAGACTTTCTTTAAGCAATTATTGTGTGAAATAATATTATTAAGCTATGAAAAACAAATATTTATGAACAAAGTGATAATATAAATACCTTCACCGCCATCATTTGCTAGAAAAGAAAAAAAACACGATTAGTATTGTATAGTACTTATTATATTTTCTGTAGTATTGTTACAATATCTTATTTGCATAAAAAAGTAACAATTTAAAATGGGGTTTTAAATTATAATTTATCTCATATCATGATCTGATAACGGTAAGGGATACTTTGAGATAAATTAATTAATAATTAAAAATAGGTAGGTGACTGTAGTGAGTTTCAGTGTACTGTCAGCTAACGCGTGACTTTGTTTTAGACGGGAAGCGATTTTCCCGCTCCTATCTGGTAGAAATTGCAGAATAAAAAGTAGTCTATACAATTTCCTGTAATATGAATCTTGTTAATAAGTCATAATAAGATCGATTTAGCTATTCCAGCGATAGGCCCGTATGAATAGAAGAGAGATACGATTTTACAAGAGTTTATTATAGATTTAAAAATATAAGGAATACTTACGTCTAGGTGCGGGCCGTGTCAAAGCACTCCCAATAAGGGCAACCAAAAACAGTGTGATCTGAAAAGGATCGAGCAAAATGTAGGTAATCGAATTTGTATTTACAAGGACGAATATATAATTCTGTTGACAAATTGTTCTTGTTTAAACAATTAGGTGACTCTACTCACAGTACTATGTTAAGTGTCTAAGTGTGAGCAAATAGTTGACAAGAAAACATATAGCTCTATGATCGTCATATTTAATCGAAAACGGATATCCCAACTTTAGAAGATGGGATACAATTATTGTCTTACATAGAGAACCTATTATAAAAAATTTAGCTTAGATAAAAAAAAAACAACAGAGTAGATAAAAAAGTTTGTGACGAAACCAAACGCTAATTACGAAAACTAGCTTTCTAAAAAGCATGCAATTTTGTATTATAAGAATTAATTTCTGCTTATAATATATATAAAAAATGAATACGTACAAGTAATTTGGACATTGTGTATTGTTTTTCCTCGAAGCGAGACGACAATGATATAAACGAATAATCAATGTATGCTATTTTGGAGATAACAAATAAGTCATGTTAAGATAACCTTTAGCACTTTTGTGACAAAAATGTTTAGTAATAATATTAACATTCACAAAAATATATTCGTATGCGTAGGTATTCATTACCATCAGTTTTTCTATTAACCTTCTTAAATTAATATATGTAATAAATTCAGGAATCCTATGTTTTTGATCGGAAAGCTCAATGAGTGATAAAATATATATTACTAACTTCTTAAAGTAAAATAGTTATTGTTAAATAATAAATTTATACTTCTTAATGTTTATACGTGGACAACGTAACGGCACATGCTAGTTCATTTCTTGGAAGAAATCCAAAAACAACATTTTATCTCCCATTATCGCATAAAGAGAGTGTATTAACTCAAAATAATTGGTCTACACATAACGCATAAAAAACTGAATCCTACTTCTATTACTATTAACGATCTGATTATTCGGCCCTTATGGCTGCTGTACATGGGTAGAGTAAACGGTAGAGTGAACTCCCATACTATGATACTACTCTACCTGTACTCCACTCTACCAATGGTATTTATATTAGAATAGTAAGTAGGATAATTAGTATTCTACCGCACTACTCTACCGTTTACTCTACCCGTGTACAGCGGCCATTATAGGCTATAGGTTTTATAGTGACTCTTTAATTCTATAGAGTATAATAGGTATGTGCTATAGTTTAGATTGCGATAAAAACAAATCAAATAGTGACATACTTTATGCGTCTATCTCATCGTTTCAAACGTAATTAAATTTCCTACTAGGAATGAAGATCCCCGTTCTTTGTCTTTTGTGACGGATGAAAAGTTGTTGCTTTATCGCATATGCCATAGGGAACAAGATGCATGGAATATAAATGTCATTATTATTGAAATTTGTTTCGTAATAAACATATTTTGGGTGTAAATAATTTATATCGATCCACGTATTGAGGCAATTATTTTAAAATTCGTTTTGTATGTAAGTAGGTATTATTTGGATAAACTAAAGGTCTAAAACGGTAGTCTTCTCGTTTTTTATTTGCTTCGTACATAGGTATAAAAAGTAAACGAACACTGTCCAAGGTATATTTGTAATAACTAATAATAATATGTTAGACGTTAGTTATTACAGGTAACAACGAAAGTGAAATGGAAAGCATTGCATTATTTCATATTATGTTGCTATTTGCTCTACTTTTAGTTTTGTTCAAAATCGAATACGATTTGGGGTCAAGGGTTTTTTTAATTGAAACAATTCTTAGAGAAGGGCAAGATACCGTATACAAAAAAAACTTAAATAATCGCAATCATCGCCATGCATAATAATTATATTTGCCGATTTTATTTATCACACGTTAAAATGAATCAATTTCTACTCGTAATTTTTTATTTGTCTGTTTCTATTGACGTAACAGTCAGTGGAATCGATTTCAAAATAAAAAATATCTTGATAATCTAGATTTCAGACGCAATATGTAAATAAAGACTAAGTTAAACACGTGGGGATATTTAGAATATACATAAATTAAAATTTTATATCAGCATTGACTACGTCACAAATTACAATAAATAAATAATAGGTAAATACGTTACTTGAGCAACGGTGCACTCGTCTGGATAATCCGGCCAATATTATTGGAAAAATTTGAATACTATGTTATAAATATTTTTGTTGCTTTTTCGGACATCAAAGTCATGTCTTATGGTATTTGTACGTATGAATCTATAATTAAAACAAGTAGGTGTTGTATTGTACGTTATGTCAGACTGAAAAAAAGGGTTCAAAGTTCATTCCACAGATGTTGCTGTTAAGAAAAGATTTGTAAGAATTTACGTACGAATTCACATTACACATTTTGGAAATGCATTAACTATTATGTAAATTATTAAGGAAGGCTTTTCAGTTTTATTGTTTATCAAAAAGAAGCAGCATTGTATTTTCTAGAACATAATATGTAAGAAAATACTACTTATAAGAAGAGTGTTTAGTATGTGAATATTAAACATTTGAATCCGTCAGCTCTATCATCGGTACATAATAATCTCTATGATTGGTACATATATAAAATAATGGAAACATACCTTTCAAAAGACACAACTTCTTTACGAAGAAGTAGCATAATATTACAGTTCAAATCCATACTTTAAATTTTAATTTTTAACCTGTAAACTGTAAACGTAAACTTTTATATAGTAATATGAATAAGGAAAATGGCTTATTATGAGCTTTGCAATTTTACCGCTATATTTTTGCAGGGTGAAGGTTAGGCTTCGCAAAATTAGGCAACATATTTTCAAGCGAGGTTGTTAAATAATTTCTCAGATCAAAGTAAGATCACGATATTACCGTACAGCCTCAACAGATTAGCCTTATTGCTGATCTGTTGAGGTTATTTATGATTTTTATTATATTACGTCTTTCCAAATATGTAATGCCATAATGTGCAACAATTAAATCCCATCGAGTATCGTGCCTAGATATAGGGTTTCGTTAAAACTTTATTTGACTAAATTAGTAATAGTATCTCGATCCTTCCACCTTTAGGTACTTTATAATAAAATTATTTAAAAAGAACATCGTGACACCATCGTTATTGACTTCCAATTATAGGAATATTCGGTGTTTAATTTTTTGTTCGTTTAAAAATAAAATGATTCATGCACCTGCACAAAAATAAGATAATAAATTTGTTTATATGTAACTTGATTAATAAGTTTATTATTGTACCTCTATAGGTATCTAATCCTCGACCAAGTCCTCTGCTGCATCTGTCTCTTCTGAACCAATTTTCATTCTGTTTTCGACGATGAATAGCGTGGATCTTCTATTTCATTGTTTTTAACTTTGTCCATTCACAAAAATCATATCATAAAATCGCTCCGTTGCGACGTGAATAAATACAGTCCAACAGACAAATACACTTTCGCTTTTCTGATAATAGTATTGATAATATAATACTTTACTATAGATAATATTATAAAGCTGAAAAGTTTGTTTGTTTGTTTGAACGCGCTAATAGGAACTACTGGTCCGATTTAAAAAATTATTTCGGTGTTAGATAGCCCATTTATCGAGGAAGGCTATAGGATATATTATATCATCACGCTAAGACTAACAGGAGCGGGTGCGGGTGAAACCGCGCGGAAAAGCTAGTACTAGATAAATAATAGTAAGGATTCTCGATATTTTAGCGTAAAAATAATACTCTACATACTACATTAGATGAAGGGATATGGAAGTAGGTAGAATAGTTTTCAAATTATGTTAAAAGGAATATTTTACATTCAATTAACGATTGTGATGTGTAACTTTTTAATTATAAATGTACTTATAGTTAACTATTCTTATAGCAGGTATATTTTACTACTAACAAATGGATGGGTTTTTTGTCACATAGGATCGATTATTCGATCACTGTAATTAATAAACACACTTGGTAAATTTCACAGTTTTTATGACGCATATAACCTCTTTAACTTGGTGCAAATCTTATTACGAATTACAAACATTAGAAAGAGAATTTAATAAAGAATCAGGAATATTTTTTGCTCTACATATAAGTACATATTATTACATTATGAATACATGTCCAAAGATTTGACCAGGTTATGGGAAGAAAAAAGATTGGCGTAAGTAGAAGTACCTAACATTATTTTTTTATTTTTTCATATATCATTAATGCACAACATTGATCATATAAAATCAAATATAGAATGAAGACGTCCATAGAAAATAATACCTATGTACATATTGGAAGTATCACTTACCGTAGTCTCGTTAACCATACGTATGTAATCTGGCATAACAAGAAACTACTGTTGCGATTTTGCTCCGCTTTAATCGCATTCTTTTTTACAAATAATGCTATTGTATTATTTTGATAACGGTATACTTACAAGCCAAAGGACATTTCACTCAAGCATTCCATAGATTAATTTTTCTAATTTGATTATTATGAAATATCTAAGTGTAACAATCGGAAATCCCATTTCTAGTGTAATCTACAAATTATTAAAAAAAGAGAGGAATTTTATCAAAGGTCAGAAAAAAGACTATCTATTAAATATCGATTATAAAATAATCAAGAGAGTGAATTAGTCATTCATTGTTATTTTGTCGGAAAAATACTAAAATACTTCCTTAACCTTATCTAAATTTACTAAAAAAACTTTAAGATGATATAACCCATAAATTATTTTTTCTTATGCATTTCTCGAACTTTAATTTATTGATATAATAACCTATAACTGAAAAATTTTCAATGAATTTTTCTTTCAAATGAAGAACAATTATGTAATCCTTTAACATAAACTCTATAATATGTTAGTTCCGGGTTGAACTGGGTCAAAAATTACCCTAGATGTTATACCGGGTTACAAAAAATTGTTTAAAATTTATCCAAACATTGGAATAATATAACTGTATTTTCAGAAGAGTATTTCTGCGATCAATTAGTTGCAAGCGTAGAATGTTTTGGCCAAACATTATAATATGCCATGTATTTTTTATAACAATACGTCAGCAATTCCTCACTGCCGTGTGTTGGCTCGTCTTTTCCACTCAATTTGCTGATCAAGCTAAAAGGTCGTTTCTGTAGAACCATATATAAGATTGCTTGCTAATAACTCAGCGCAGTACTGGACTGACAGGGAAACAAGCTAGTTACGTAAGTAATTAATAAATATAAATAATATTTGGTTGCACATTTGTTGGCCTTTGTGTGTTTATTTTTGTCATTAAGGTCTGTTATTGTAACTGAAATTCAGGAAATTATGAGATATTCTTGTAGCTAATATTATTAACGTTTGTTGTTAGGTTATTGAGTTCAAAGATTTACTTTCGTTTAAGTATTTCAAAATTAAAATCTATAAAAATGTTTTTATAATAAAATTTAAATGTCATATACGGTGCACTTATTCAATCCTACCTATTACTTTTCAGAATGAAGACAATTTTGGTATTGGCGGCTCTAGTGGCAGTGGTAGTGTCCCTCCCCGCTGACACATATAACCCAGAATACGACAACTTCAACGCTCAGGAATTGGTAGGAAACATCCGCCTTCTGAAGAATTATGGAAAATGTTTCTTGGACGATGGCCCTTGCACCCCTGAGGGAAATGACTTCAAAAGTAAGTTTCCTTCACATAAAAGTATTTCATTTTTTGAAATTAAATAAATGATGGCATTGATATTTTGATATAACATTATTGTTTAATTTTAATTTATTAAAGTATTCAATGCAATTTGTAAATTGTGCAGACTAGAAAACTTTCGCTCATCTCTCTGCTCTTATAGCATAATATTGTAGTTACTTTAATATTATAATTTTATTTTCACAGAGGTAATACCAGAAGCTTTGAGAACCTCATGCGCAAAATGCACACCGAAACAACGTGAATTGGTTCGCACTGTGGTACGCGGATTCCAAACCAAGTTACCCGACATGTGGCAACAGCTTGTCAACAAGGAAGACCCCAAGGGCCAATACACCCAAGCCTTCAAAGAATTCCTCGAAGCCTCCAACTAAAAGACACAGCGCTTACTATGTTTAAGTCATAACATCACAATTAAATTTACAAATATTATTAATTCCAAAAGTGGTAAGAGGATTTTTATCCCAACGTCATCGCAGTATTGCATGAGTATTGTGTTAATTTATTTTAAGCAACGCATTTTATTTGATTATATGTTTAAATATTTTAATAAACTTTTGTTAAAAATTTGATTGTTTTAATATACTTACCTACACTTGAAAAATATCTCCCGTGAATCCCCTTTCAAATCTCAATATTATCTATACCTACATTTCGACAGGAGAAGATAATGTAATACATGTAAAATATTAAGAAAATATCACACTGCACTATAAAACACATACTCGTATAGAATTAATTATTTTAGATGAACATGACATTCAATGAACATTCATAATACTCTTTTTAATAATTTTTATCATCGTAATTAGTAATAACTGTTTTATTGTATATTTAGAAACTAACTACATAATATTATCTTGATATCAGAATAGGACTTATTTATGAATCAGTCGGTGATAAAAGTATGTTTCATATTTATAATAAGGAAAAATTAAGCATGGAATATTATATGCTTATTACATTGGCAATGTAAGTAGGTATGTATTGGTATGCAATAATTATATTATATGTTAATTCATTAATTTACAACTATAGATTATTAAGATCACATAATAAAATTGCTGAAATGTTATAAGTTTTCTTATTACGTGATATAACTCAATATTGTAAATTATTGGAAAGTAAATAAATAACTATCTCACAAATATGCATGTGCACACTTTATCTTATGAATTCCTAAAACTCTAATGTAGGTACGTGATGCCTCTAGTTTGCACAAAACTGACCACAGAACGTGACATCATCTATAAACTTAATCAAAATGACAATGTTGGTAATTGTTATTTTAAAGCGATATAATCGGATTAACTATATTAAAATTTATTATGTGAATTTTAAGTTGACAAGGACTAATACGAGTTCTGACTTTATAGAGAAAGGTTATGATACCTATTATAAAGAGATAGGTACGTAGGGACTATATTTACATTCTTTAGATAGCGACGATAATACGACCAATAATCGTCATTGACGAAAAAGTCCCTTATCTAGCTAACTAATTAGCAATGATTATTTCATTGTAATATTGCTTAACCAACCAACGCCGAAATAGTGATTCATTATTTCTGTTATAATTTATATTTCAAATTCAATATGTGTGATCAATAAACGAAGCAAATTTATTATAATGAGATGTTGATAGTTTAGGAGGATTTATTTAATAATTATGATTGTCCTTAATCTTTCTGATTGCATGTGCACACATTGCGAAACGCGCCGTTGACTCATTATATTTTAAAGGTCTTTTAGTCTAGAAATAAAACCTATGTATTTGGTGCTTTTTTATATAATTTCTGGCTGTTCAAATGTCATACTTAGAGAATGAGTTGGCGTCAAGACTAGATATAAAAGGAGACTTGAATTAATATTCAATATTGATAGCTTATTGGACTGTTATAAAAGCGTTATTATTATCATTTATTAGCCGATTATTAACGAGTAGCCTTCCCAGAGTTGGTATGTCATGTGAGTATAGATCAGTTTATTAATTCAGTCAATTTCAGCTATTTGCAATATTATATTCAAAGTACTTTGTACGTGGTCATTACCGGATTAACATTTGCCGCTTAGTTCATGCATAATATGATCATGTGTTTAATGAAATGTAAAAATACAATGCATTTGTATCTCGAACACGTATAAACACGGTATATGTGGTACCCTGAAGTATGTTTAGCGAAGGCTCTTCCTTCCTTATTACTCTACATTTAGGTACATATAGGTAGTTTTAAATAATATGACAGTTGGAACTTAGGGAAAAAAAGGAACGTAAGTAAGCCTTAGCGGTTTCCATACAATAATTGTACTTGGTCCTTTTAATAAATTTAGTACTATTATTTGACTTTATATTAATTTCTTGTTTTTCATCCCGATTGTATCTATAGTTGTGTAAAAGTATTTTCCTGCTTCCTTAACCTGTCGTGATCTCTTCCTTAGATCATTTCAATATTATTATTTCTATGGCTGATCTCTCTTGGTATTTTAAAACGGCCCAATCTACTTTTGAAAAGATACTTGCTAACATAATTACTGTTATCATGCTGTTTTTCATTTTAGAATTTATAAAGTTTCGTCACTTTCACGTAAGTAACTCATTCATTTAGTTTTATTTTTTTATAAAATAGATTTAAAATTGAGGTAATAGATGTGTTTTTGCTTTTGCAAACATTGGAATAAACAGGTCTAGTACTATTAGACACACGTAATAATTTAAATAATTAAAGTAATTGAAATATTTAGTATATAGGTAATAATTAAGATCGTTATTGTTATAGGACTGATATATATAAACGCAAAATATTACTTTAAGTGAATCTTTGCATAATACGTCGATTCATAAACAATTGGTAAGATATAAATCGATATTTTTAATAAAATAAAATTCAATATTTGAAATACCTAATTGTATTTATAAAAAATATACCTAATACTTATCACATATTTTTACAAATCTTTTAAAACAACAATATTTTTTGTACTAGGTACATATATTAGTTTTTAATTTTTATTATATTGGGTTTGATTTCAAGGAAAAGCGTCAAAATGAAGTTCCTCATAATGATAGCCATTTTGGTTGTCTACGTAACTACAGAAGAAGTGTACTACCATACAGCTGATGATCAGACTGACGTGGATAAAGTGGTAAACAACCCAGTGGAGCTGCAGGCCTTCATCGACTGCTTCCTTGATAGAAACCCATGTACTACAGTCTCTCAAAGCTATAAAGGTTTGTATATATTAAATCAGTATATACTATCATTTTATTACGACTGACCGGTTGGCTTGGTTGGTAGTGACCCTGCCTTCCAGGCCAGAGGTCGTGGGTTCGATTCCCACCCGGGGCAAATATTTGTGTGATGAACGTAGATGTTTACTCTATGTCTGGGTGTTAATTATCTATATAAGTATTTATTTAAAATTATATAATATGTATGTTTATCAGCCATCTGGTTTCCATAACACATGCGAAAACTTAGGTTTAGTATGGGATCAGATCGTGCCGTGTGTGAAAATTGTCCTGAAATATTTATTTATTTATTTTATTATTTTAAAGTGAATTATTGCGATACCGCAGCAAATAAGGTATTAATTAAATAAAATAACATAGAAAAAGCAAAATTGAATACCTAGTAGAGACGTAAGTCGAAACTCTATGGTATCAGCTTTTTATCGCAATGATCATTATTTTTTTTTACAAGTTATATGCCATGTATCATGTATGTATGGGTTTATTATTTTAATCATTATTCATAGGTTTTATTGATGTATTCGACATATTAACAGTAAAACATATTGCATTTTAAATTCACTATTTATTTTTTATCTGTATTCACTAACACTATTTAATTACCAACAGATAATCTCGAAGATGCGGTTAAAACAGCCTGTTTAAAATGTACAACAGTACAGAAGAAAAATTTTATGAAATTTATTGTAGGAGTTCAAAAAACGGTGCCTCAAGAAATGGAAGCATTTAAAAACAAATACGACCCAAAAGGAATTTACTTCAGTCCGCTTTTGAAAGCATTATCTGAAGTTCAATAACTGTAAAAAAACAATGGTTTGTTCAATAAAATATAAAGGTATTTTTCCTTTCATATTGTATTAATCTTAGGCATTAATTAATATATTTTGTTTTATATGTTATAAAAACTAAGTTTCTAAACATGAGAATGGCTGTTATATTTTAAACAGGAGATTAATTTTACACAACTGGAGCTGCATAATATTATATCCATCACAAACATGAGCATCCATGAACGTAAAGTTTTGTATGTAATAAATTATTGAATCAAATCTGAAGTTTTACCAGTATCCTGAAATTTACCAATATGAGTTGGTAATTGTATCATCACTACATAGTATAAAACAAAGTCGCTTTTTCTGTCCTTATGTCCCTATGTATGCTTAAATCTTTAAAACTACGCAACGGTTTTTTTTAATAGAACGAGTGATTCAAGAGGAAGGTTTTAGTATATAATTTGTTAGGTTTTGGACAAAGCGGGTGAAGCCGCGGGCGGTAAGCTAGTGTATTTATAAAAAAGGCGAACTTTTAGGAGCTTTTAGAATTACCTAATATTTTTTTTACTCGGAGCTGTAAAATCTTAGGTATGACTCGAAAATCTTAGGATTTATAGTATTTTTTGGGCTATTCTATTCCTGCTTAATAAGACTCTACATAGTCGTATTGGTCGTAATAGAACATATTTTAGACTTTAGACTGTAGAAATGTTTTTTGAATGGAAAAATAGTGATAATCCATATCAATCAATTTATTAAACGAAGGAATCAAAAATATAATTATCTTAAGTGACAATATATAACAATAGTCATTAGAATCCACTTTGATTGAATAACACATTACCAATAACGATATAAAGAAGTATTTAAAGGCTATGGCTTATCCGAAATCCGTATAGTTTCAATACGGGCTAACATTTGGTAAGTTAACAAAAATTTTCTATTCAATCTTATTGTTTTAAAATAAATATTTACTATTAAAACTTTATAATGTAATTTTTATAATTCCTAAGTAAGGCAGTTCTATAACAATAGATATTAATTATTTTGGAACACTGAACTGATTGACACACATTTACACTTACAGAAACATAAAAATGAAAGTCCTAATAGTTCTTTCGGCTACGGTCGCATTGAGCATGGGTATTGCCTTCTACAAAACTGGCAATGATCATTTGAACATAGATAAGTTGATGAAGGACCCGGCTATTGTTAAGGGCTACATGGACTGCTATTTGAGTCGCGCTCCCTGCTCCCCTCTCGCACAGAGCTACAAAAGTAAGTAGACCGTCTATATTTATAAAGATGTAGAGTTAGTGTCAACACTTGTAACTCAAGAGCCGAATTTGTTGGTAGATCGTATGATATTTCTTGTCTGTTACCATTTATTAAACTCATTTCTTCCAATACCGGAAGACGGAAAAAGTCAATCAACATTGAAAAATATTTTATTATTATTTGTTGATACGTGTAGTGAAAGAAACCTTGAAAGAAAGCTAAGTATCTAATTGATTACACTTGTAATACTTATAATAATTATGAATTTTACAGATATCTTAGCAGATTCTTTGAGGACGTCATGCAAGAGATGCAGCAGCCTCCAAAAACATCTCTGGAGCAGATTCCTGTGGAACCTAAGAACTAGATACCCTAAGTATTATAGTTTGTTCCAGAAGAAATACGATCCCAGCAACCACTACATACCTGCTCTTCAAAAGATTGTTGGCTCTTACTAAACATTGTAAGCATGAACAATTTTGAACTTAATAAATTTTTATTAAAAATTAATTTACTTTTTTAATTTCTACAACCATAATCATCCATAGATTATAATATACGTCCGCCCCGGCTTCGCCCGTGGTACCTAGGTACATGTTTAAACTATCCTATCTCTCAAGTTGGATCGAACTGCACATGGTGTGCGAATTTTGTTATAATCGGTTAAGTGGTTTAGGAGTCCATTGAGGACAAACATTGTGACACGAGATTTAGGTATATGTATATATTAAGATATTATAATTATGGTTACTTCTCGTGTGAATATTATAATATGACAAAGCTTGGCTATTCATTTAAGGATCATTTAATTCCAGTAAATTTATAATGTGATAATATGAATGGGATAATATTTTAATGAAAAATGTCCGTTTGATTAATGTTAATTGTAGTTTGCTGCAGGGTAAAAGTACGTAATAAAAGCCTCTAGTTAAGTTAATTTAATGCAGGCAATTGATCTTTCATTTTTTAATTTCACCTGTTTAAAGACATTATTAAGGAATTAATTCATGGACTCTCTTTTAATTTCGATAGATAGAGTCTTTGATCCATATTTATTCCATTTCGTAATGATTTTATAGGGTGATCCAAACGTGTGCTTAAATATAATGGTTATATTTTTTTTCTATCTTGAATTAATTACTTGTCGATATAAATATAAAAATGCATTAATATTTACTCCCTCGCAAAGTTATTAAAGTTATTTGATTTATGAATATTATCTGATACTATCGATAGAAATATACAAATAATATTTTATAGTTGAATGACAGTGGTTCACCAAAATGAAAATTTTCCGTCTATTGCCTTTTTATGAGTACCATCTAGTGTATTTAAAATCATAAATCTTTAATGGGTAGGTATTACTTAATTAACTTTAATCATAAGTCTTTAATGGGTATGTAAGTAGGTACATCAATCACAGATATAATTTTGAACCGAATATGAAACATACTGTATATTTGCACTTTGCACAGTTTTCTTTATTATTGAAAAACTACACAAAGTACTCGGTAGTCTGAGTACTTTAACTGCACTTGGAGGATACCAACGCAATCATGGATGGTTCGGATTCGATCAGCTTTGAAATGGAAAATTCTTTTTATAACAACTGCACACGTATAATATTTTATTTATAATATTATGTTATAATATTTAAATTTGATACATTCAAAAGTTAATTTAATATCTACTGGTTTTTGAATGCATGTATAGATTTATGTAAGTATTGCAGTTGTTTATGTGAAGGTGATGCTTCAGTATTTTCTTAAATACCTTTCAGGAGATGAGAGAAAGTATACAAGCTTTAAAGAAACTTATAAATATACAGCTTTTGCAATGGCGGCATCTCTTTCGTATCCGAATCCTAAGTATTTTAAAAGACGCATCTTTATCTTTTGTGAGTCTCTTTGCAATATCTTCCTTATTACATTTTTTAAGAGTTAATATTATAATGATTTGTTTGTATTTTAGGTTTAGTTATTTTATCGGTTTTACCTATATGTGCGCTTGCATTTTACGATACATATCGATATTGTATTGACTTCGATATTAATAATATTATTCAACAAACCAATTTGATCGGACCGTTTCTTGCTATATATTTTAAGGTAATGATATCTATTTCACTGATTAAAAAGCTTTAAATGTGATTTTTTATTAATTATTAACTAAATTTTCAGGTAATATGTCAAAACTATAAAGAAGAATTGGCTCTACAAATAATAAACGAAATAGACCGAGATTATGCTATATATAACAATTTGCCTGCGTCTTATCAACAGATAATTGATTTGAGCATTAGAAATAGTTTAGTATACAGTGAACGAGGCTGGGTAATAACAGTTTTATCTGTTGTATTAATTTTTCCTATAATGGCTGGGATAAAAACTACATACAGTTATTTATTCACATCTGAGCCCCAAAGGTTTATGATACATGATATTCGGACTCCATATGGAAGTTCTGAAGATAGATTCAAAAGTCCATATTACGAAATAATGTTCGCCTATATGTTATACGCTGCTTCAACGTATGTATTCAGCTTTATTGGCTATGATGGTTTCTTTGGGTTGTCCGTTAATCACGCATGTTTGAAAATGAAAATTTACTGCAAAATGTTTGAAGATGCTCTTAAGTCGAAAGATAATATTTACGGAAATATAAGGCAAGTTATTGCCGAACAGAATAGACTTTTCAGGTTGGTAGCGTCTTCATAAATTAAATAAATTTCATAGTTAACTTATAAAAATAAAAGTGTAATAAATTGTGTATCTGAATATTTGTTTTAGATTGGTGAACTTGATACAGGACACGTTTAATATTTGGTTGGGATTGATTCTGATTGCTACTATGATACAACTTTGCAATTGCATGTACACTCTCACCACTGTAACTAAACATTTGATCATTATTATTTCAAGCAGTAAATAGCTATACAAAAATCTAAACGTTCTTGAATGTTTTAGGGTGGTGGCTTTGATTTGAAATATATAATATTTGTAATAGGATCGGTCATTCACATATTTTTACCATGCCTTTATTCAGCCAAATTGAAGGAAACGGTAATACAAATTTATTCATCCATAATAATTGTTGGACATTGATATTATTTACTACATATTTAGCTAATTATGTTTCACTTATTCTTTGATTGCAATTGTATTTATTTTACGTTCAATTGTTATAATGGAACAGCACTTTATACTTTATATACTTTAAACTACTATTAGTTAGAAAATAAAATTACTTAAACATATTAATTAAAATTTCATGAATTGATTTGTAGTCTTTAGAAACCGCGACATTAATATATTGTGCTGGCTGGGAAGATATATACGAAACAAAAATACGCAAAGTAGTGCAGATTATGATCGCCAGATCACAGGTATTTTCGGTTACGTTATCAATAGATTCATTGCATTAAAATGCTGTAGGTACATGTATCAACTTTTTTAAAGTTAAGTAACTATGAATAATTAAGCACGTAGACCGAAAAATTTTCGCTGATTTGATAAGATAAATAATTTTATATTTTTACACTGTTTTGTTGTAACTATGCTATAATGATTTTCAGAGACCATTGGAGATCGTAGCCTTCAATATAAAGATATTTGATATGGATCTATTTGTTTCTGTAAGTAGTTATATGAATTTATAAATGAATTTAGGTTTATTATTTTACACGTTCAGTAATATTTGTGAACATTTTTATTAAGTTTTATAAATACGAACCACATCCGTGCGTATGAAGCCTATGCTATTGATTTTAATGATGAGTCATTATATTTATATGCAATTTAATAACACTTTCTTTGTTTTTCAGATTTTACAAACATCGTACTCTGTTTACACATTGCTGCGGTCATAATTTTTTCATAAGGATAAACTTTTTCTTAAAATTTTGTCCATGATGTAGTATGTAGTGCGAAAGGCTTTGATTTTGATTAATAAATACGATATGAAATACTTTAAATAAATAGTTTTCACTTCGTATAGTTTCCTACAAAAGCATTTTAAAGTACTTATAAAATAAATATAAATTTTCTTCAATTGTTAAATTAACAACTTATTAACTATATAAAAGTAAATAATCCCTATTAGATCATTTATAACAGTGTTTTATATCCATAACTTTAATAACAACAACAGAATTATATAAGTGAGAAATTTTAATAAAACTATTAGCATAAACATATTTTTTTATGATGGTGTTAAATCAGACTTTGGTCGAAATTATTATATTATTATTGCTCGCTTTTAATTATATTTAATTTATACAAAAAAAATTTACAACAAAATCGAACCAAAACAATTAAAAATTATACAAAAAAATAACTATCAAAATATATTAGGATAGAATTTATCTTTTTCTTATTTACAACCATTTATAATGAAATGGAACCGTAATGTAGCAGTAGTATACGGAGGGTACGAACATCAATTGAGAAGGGCTCTACCGATTTTAGCATTACATAATATGAATACATAATTATTTAATGGAAGTAACAAAACTATATAAAGCTATTATCTCTATAAAACGGACAGAAATACGAACCCGGATCCTATTCCTATATATACGAGTTAAAATTAGCATACATCTGCAATTTTTGCTGCTTTACACAGTTAAGCATATAGACTTTACATTGTGGTAGGTTATGCACCATTATATGTATATCCTTCTAATTAAATAATTGCCCATATAATATTTTGAGTCAAAATTATTTTTCAGTATTGTCATTCAGTTTTCTCAATAGGTTCAATATATCCGTTTTTTGTGAAATATTTAACATAGGTTATTAATAAAGTTACTTACGTTATATTTCAGGTAAGTATTTTGCAAACATATTTATCTTGTTAATTTGTTTTCATAACTCAAAAAGATTGTAACGTAACCTACGTATTAAATATAATATATTATTTCATGAATAAAATTCTGTAACAAATTATCGCTCTAATAAGAATTTAAAAAATAATTCTATACAAGCAGCACTGTCGGATAAAAATTAATTATTGAATCATCAAATTCTCTTATACCAGGGAAGATACAACAAGAACAATAAAATTTCTTCGCGTAATTGAATCCTGTATAACAATTTTATTGATTCAATTTAAAATCTATATTTTTTTTTGTTTTCGGACATTATAGAGACATCACGTTTCGTTTTTTCTATAAAATGCTGTTGCGGTAAATTTTAATTGTTACTAAGCTATGTCCCTAAGATTTAGTTTCATTAATAATTTTAATTGTGTATTATTATGGTCTAGTATAATAACATAATAATTAGAACTCTGTTGATTATAAATTAAGATTGAAACAGACATCTGATACAACTTATAAGATGTGTGGAATCAATATTTTCGTTTTTAATCTAAAAATCTAAAATTGCGATAGAATTTTCCACTAATATAACTGTACCTAATAGGTATATAATATAGTATACACCTATTTCCTATAGAGATACTAACTAGTTACCATACGAATAATTGCACTTATCTTTACAGTTTATTACATAATATAACGTCGTATGTGTCCTGTAATAAAATAAATTATACAGGTTTTAAACAAAAGTTTTTTGGTGAACTTAAATATTAGCTTTTTATATAAAGAGTATTGCATTATTTTAATATTACAATATATATCAAGATATCATCCTTAGAGCAATTAATCATCTAACGTCCATTTTCATGCTTTTTTGTTTGTTGGGTCTCCAGTTTGGATCAAGTTACGAAATATATACTTTACGTGATATCTATGTAAGTGTGAAGAATTTGTGATTGTAAAAATTATTAATTACATATTTTGTGTTCCGTAGGTCATTTCTATCATTTTTAAATCATTGAGCAGGTACGGCTTGACCATTTTGTTGATGTTTATTTTTTAATCAGAGTTTTATGAGGCTATTTAACAATCATTATGTGATAGGATTCATCCAATTTATAGCTAGTAATCGGTGCTAAACGTTTGCATAGGAATTACTTTTAATTTTCTCGATGTGTAATATAAAAAGGATCGCGAATATGTCCCGATATCCAGTGTTTATACTTGTTTTGACATAGACGTAAGTAATTTACCATTGATAAAATTAACCGTTTCGATTGAATTAAAATTGAACGAATTGAAATTCTTGACTAGTTTACGTATATGTATATCTAGCTTTCCGTCAGCCGCTTCGCACGCGTAGTCAAACTAGAAAAGCCCGCGTGTTCTCGTACCCGTGAAATTTCTGGGATAAAACCTATCCTATGTCCTTCCTCAGGTTTCAAGCTATCTCTGTATTAAATTTGTATAAAAAATGGATAAAAGTAATAATTTTGAAGTAAACCCATGCAGTTCTTTTTAAGTTTAGCCCGGACATATTATTATTTTATAAAAATCCGAATGTACTTTATTGGCTAATTTATTTCTCAGTTTTTATTTTATTGTTTTCATTTTTTAGTTAAAAATGAAGACCGTTATACTTCTGTGTGCTCTTTTTGGCGCTTCAATGGCCCAGCAAATTGAATACTATAGAACAGCAAATGACTATTTGGACATGAACGCCGTGGTTGAAGATCCGAAGAAACTACAGGAATTCGTCGACTGCTTCTTGGAAAGACAACCTTGTGATGAGGTGCCGGCTAGCTATTTGGGTACGTCATTTTGAATACAATGTATTATTCTCTGAAATTAAATATTTCTAGATTAAAATGTTACCAGTAAATTGAAGGAAAGTTTAACTCATGAAATACTATTTTGTATTCTTATTGTGAATTCGCCTAAAAGTACTAAGGCTTACCTAAAGTTATTAATCGAGTGATAAATAGTGTTGTATTCTAAGATGTTCAAAAAATATGTGTACTTATGTGTTTCCATATTTAGAAATAATATCTGTAAAAATAATACCTCATTAAAATGATATCGTCTTTCTTCCAGCGATAATTCCCGATTCTATAGAAACGGCGTGCGTAAAATGTAACCCAGCTCAAAAACATTTGGCCAACACCTTCTTGACTGGCTTACGCAAGAAAATGCCCACGGAATATGATAACTTCGTCAAGAAGTTTGATCCTGAAGGAAAATACATGGACACCTTTTTGGAAATTGTTAAAGGATATTAAAAGACTTGGAATGATTGATTTACAGCAACTATAGACTCTAGAGATAAATATTTATCTAATAAAAATATTAAACAATATACTGGTGTTTGATTAAATAAAATTCTAAATATAATCATGTGTAATCCGATCTTAAAATTAGTTCCGAGAAAATTAGTTAAATTAGCGGAAATAAATCTTGTGGTTTGGAAATCGCTACACTTTTTCCTTGACATGTCTAGATGATCATATCAAAAAAGGGTTGGGGTTGAGCTAATCAGCAAGCTGATCAATAGCTGCACGATACATCGTCAAAAAATCCACACAAGGAAGGAAGGAAAAGGAATTTGAATTATATTTTAATATAATACCTTCACTTGTTACACATATTTGTTTCACCTTAACCTTTAAAGGCTTATTATTCTCTACTTCATCTAGCAATTTTTATTGTATGCACTCTGCAACTGAAATATTATTAAAATTCAATTGATTATTAGATATTTTGTTAGATCCTGCTTTGATAAAAAGTCATATTTTGCTAGTAAGCATTACTTGAAAATGAAGTTGAATGATGATGTTGAATTTTTTGATTCACAGTTTTTATAAGACTTTTTATTAATTATAACTTGATGGGATCGATTGGATTAATAGGTGTTTGTATAGGAATCATTTAGAATATTCCTGAGTATGTGTGTGTGTCTGAATATAAAAAGGATCGTGGTTATGTCTCGATATCTAGTGCTTATACTGGTGTTGTCCAAGAACTAAGTAAGTAGCCTTTGAGCACATAATTAACAGCTTGATCACTTGGGGAGTACTTAATAATAAATTTCAATTTTTTTTTCTAATATGCCGCAAAATATAGCATACTCATAGTATAAGCGATATTTCTAATGTAATATTTTCTTTAATATCTAATTTTAATGTCAAAACATAAACCATATTAAATTATTGCAACAAAAATCTAATAGTCGAACAATTAAGATAAGTTGTTTGAATTTATAGTTGTTATATTTGACGTAGTGGTGGTGTAAGGACTGCATATGTTTTCTGTACTAAAGTTTGTTTTTCCTATTATCGAAATCATCAGCCCATTTACGTTTCCACTGCAGGGACACGGGCCTGCTATGAGGGTTCAGGCCATTTCCTACACTTACTTAGATTAAACATACCTAATAAGATGATGTTTAATCATTAGCCTCAAAATGAAGTTGATAATAAAGAATGTCCAAACATTTGGCTTTTAGGTAAAAATGAAGACCTTTGTACTTGTGTGTGCTCTTATCGCCGCTACAGCTACGGCCGAAGAAGATAAGTACAAAACAGTCACCGACCAGATCAACATGGAGGCCGTGGTCGATGATCCGAAGAAAATGCAGGAAGTCATGGACTGTTTGTTAGATGTACAACCTTGTTCGAAGCTGCAGGCTGACTTTTTAGGTAAGTAGATATATTATGATATCACTGTATAAATAGTACCTATTTATACAACCCTCTACCTATGGGTTACTCGTAAAACATAAGTAGATAACGACTTTTGTTCTACGGAGACGTTGGGATGTTATTATGTGATTTTTTGTTTTTTCTATTACTTAATTATGCAAATAGATTTTCTTCAGCAGTAGGTACAACGGAAAGTACAAAAAAGCGATCGAATGAATTTATGAATATAATCATTATTGTATAAACACTATGGTTTTTTATTTTATTTCAGCTTTAGTTCCGGAAGTTATTAAAACAGCATGCGCAAAATGTGATTCGACTCAAAAACATTCGGCAAACATCTTCCTGAATGCATTGCGTACCAAGATGCCCAAAGAATATGATAGCTTCGCCAAGAAATTTGATCCTGAAGGAAAATACTTGGGCACCCTTTTGGAAAATGTTAAAGGCCATTGACGGATGTGATGTGATTGATTATAAACTGTTTCAAATTCAACCAGCTACTATGTTTTATCTAATAAAAAATAATTCATAAAATATTAGCCTTTTTATTCAACCTTATTCGGATAAACCTATGTAGGGTAAGGTTGCTCAAGTCGTACCCCCTAAGGAAATTATGCTATAATATTCACGACAATTGAAATAATACAAAATAATCCACATTTACTGAATCTTTATTTAGTTGTCTATTATTAAAAAATCACAGAAACTTACAATGTTAATATTAAAATATATATTTTAACGTTTTTCAAAAACATACCTTCGGTACGATTAAGGCGCCTAGTTGCCTAATTCGTACCACATACAGCCTAAGTCGTACTTAGAAAATACACTTTAGTGAAGATATAATAAACTATATAGAAAAATTCTTAATAATAAGAGATCAATTTTAAGTAAGTTAAAATTACAAATAATTCAGTCTGAGATTAACTTAAGCATATTATTTGGTAATTATTTTAGTGAATAACAAAATCTTAGACCTAAATAGAAGTACGAGTAAAGAATTTTTAACAGGTACGACTTAAGCATACTTATCTTTGAGGTTGAAAAAT
Source organism: Colias eurytheme (assembly GCF_061535395.1). Lineage (NCBI taxonomy): Eukaryota > Metazoa > Arthropoda > Insecta > Lepidoptera > Pieridae > Colias > Colias eurytheme. Next base: position 6,019,461 of record NC_142995.1, on the reverse strand, counting down.
AAAATTACTAACACAACCTAAAAATTTTCTCCTGTTTGAGTATGCCCAAACGATTGACAGATAAGCATTAAAAATCGTTGTTAACAAAGACAAAATATAAAGATAACATTCCTGCCGTAAAAAGCTTATGAATGAGTCGTTAATTTTACATGAAAAGTGATAAAAAACTAATTTTTTGAATTATTTTCGCTGCACGAAGCCGACCGCCTGACCACTTGTTTACGCTTGCTCGCGCGACTAAATAGTTCACGTTAACAACACTAGATGGCCCAATTCAATGGTATCAGACGAGATATTGGTGGGGTACGACTAACGCCGTGGTACGACTTGAGCAACCTTACCCTAAGTGCCTGTAAATTTAAGTGACACGTATGAAGAAGGCTTTGTGACCATTCAGAATAAGATCGTTGATTTTTAAATAGGTTTTCTATAACTCTATAACTCGAACTGTATTTATTTATATTTCCCATTATTCTATCGGGATGTGATATACCTCTGTTTAAGTCAACGAAGTAGACCGTTGACTTGAAAAGAGTGAGACATTTTCTAAAGTAAAATCAAATATGTAATGACTAATTTCATAAGGTATGAATTAAATAAAAATAAAAAAAATAAAATAGCCTTTATTGCTGTTACTTTTCTTAAGATTATTACATGCCAATTTCTTAAAAACTAAGTTAATTCTACTTATTCTAATTTTTATTTATAATATCGGCAACAGGTTTATAAGGAACAGCTTGTCTGTCGACAAAGGCCTCCTCTAAAGATTTCCATATATTTCTATCTTTTGCTAAGCGGGTCCATACAGGACCGGCTATTTTCTTAAATTCATCTTCCCATCTTTTGCTTTGTCTACCTCTATTCCTTTTGTTATCTCTTGGATACCATTCCGTTACTAACTTAGTCCATTTCTCTCTACTTTCTCTAAACATATGTCCTGTCCAACGCCATTTTAGCTGTCTGTAAGTTGTGAGTGCATGTTTAAATTTAGTTTTATTTTTAATTTCTTCTAATTTCACTCTATCTTTTAGTTTTATACCCAGAATACTCCTTTCCATTGAATTTTGGCAGACTTTTAATTTATTTTCCTGTAAATCTGTTAACGCTCATGTCTGGCACCCGTATAGTAAGCATGGCATAATGCATATTTCGTACACTTTCTTTTTTCCTTTCATAGGTATATCTTTATTCTTCATTATTTCCCGTAGAGACCAAAACCGTTTCCAAGTATTATTAATTCTTCGTTCTATTTCTTTATTCATGCAATCCACTGTCGATATAAGTTGGCCCAAATATATATATTCATTTACAAATTCTATTTGTTCATTGTTTACTGTTATTAGTTCGTTTGTTACTGTTCGTTGAGAATTCGTCATAATTTTTGTCTTAGTTAAGTTCATTGTCAGTCCTGCCTTAGCACTTTCATCCGATAGTTGCTGCATCATTACACCCAGAGTTCGTGCATCTTCTGATAATAAAACTAGATCGTCCGCGAAGCGCAGGTGGTTGAGATTTTCTCCATTTATATTGAGGCCATTTTCGGTCCAGTCAAGATTTCTGAAAATCATCTCCAGCACTGCTGAAAATAACTTCGGTGATATAGGATCTCCTTGGCGTACACCTCTTTGAATAGGAAATTCGTTGCCAGTAGATTCAAGTTTAATTTGTGCTGTGCTCGCTGTGTATACGTTTTTAATTATTCTTATGTATTTTGCTTGTATCCCTTGTTTCTTTAGAGCGTCCCATATAAATTCATGTTCCAAGGTATCGAACGCTTTGTTAAAATCAACGAATCCAATGTAATATGTTTTGTTATATTCTCTATATTTCTGTAAATCTTGTCGTAGAGCATGTATGTGATCTAAGGTTGAGAATTTACTTCGGAAACCAGCTTGTTCCTTAGGTTGGTTTTCATCTAGTGTATTGGTAATTCTGTTTAATATTATTTTAGAAAATATTTTATAAATATTTGACATTAAGCTGATCGGTCTGTAGTTTTTTATATCACCTTTGTCTCCCTTCTTATGTAACAGTATGATTGTCGATTTGGTCCAGTCCTCCGGAATGATTTCCGTTTCGAGGATTTCATTGAATAAATCTGTAAGTATTGGTGCTAACACTGGTAATGTAGTTTTTAGTATTTCATTTGTGATTAAGTCTGATCCAGGTGCCTTATCTACTTTTTGTGTTTCGATAGATTTTATTGTTTCTTCCTTCAGAATTGGTTTAATCTCCTCTTGGTTTTCTGAGTTATATACCTTTATTCCTTGTTCCTTTATATTGCTTTTGTATAAATTTTGATAATATTCCGTAGCGATACCTAGTATTTCTAGTCTTTTAGTGGTCTTTGCATTGTTTTTATTTTTCATATTTGGAATCCAGTCCTTTTTGTGATTCATTTCTTGCAGCGCCTTCTTTATTCCTCCTGTTTTTTCTATGTATGTTCTCAATGTTGTTGACCTTTTCATTTTCCGTTCTTTTCTAAGTTGTTCACTAATCTTTTTACTTAATTCTGCTATCTTATGGCCATTGTTTTTGTAAGTTCTTCCTTGTTGTATCAGTTCTTTCCGTTCTTGTAATAATTCCTTAGTTTTAAATGATATCACTTTCTTACTAGTTATGTTTACTTTCATAGTTTCTGTTTTTAGTTGTTTGATCAATCTGATGTATTTTTCTTGAGTCGACATTCTTTCTTTACCACCATTTTGCAGGGATATTTCAAGGTTTTTCAGAAGTAAATCTTTGCTACCGGTGCATTCAATGCCTTTCACGCTGTAGTGATATTTTCGTGCTCTTTTAGCACGTTTTCCTGATAGTTTTGCTCTAACAATTCTATGGTCTGAGTTAAAATTGAAGTTGTTTAAAATAGACAAATCTTCAAAAACTTTTATATTGTTAGACATAATAATATAGTCGATCTCGTTTTTATATCGGCCATTGGGAGAGATCCATGTCCATTTCTTTGATGGTTTCTTTTTGTAAAAACTGTTTAGGATGCTTAGCTTATTTTCAATGGCAAATGAAACTAGTCGTGAGCCGTTTTTACTTCTATTGCCAAATGCATGACATCCTATGTTATATTCTTCTCCACATTTTTGTTTACCAATCTGTCCATTAAAGTCACCCATAATTATCATGTTTTTTGATGCATATGAAGTAGTTAATTGTAGGTCTTCGTAAAATTTTTCTATTTTTACTATATCTTCTTTCTTATTTGATTCAATAGGCGAATACGCCTGGATTATAGTCCATTCTTGTTCTTCCTCACCATCTACGGGTAATAGAATGTTGAGAATTGCTATTCGTTCTGAAATACCCCTTAGTTCTTTAATGTTTTTGGCAAAACTCTTTTTAACTATAAATCCGACTCCATATAATCCGGGCGTCTCCCCAATGTGGTGTAGTATGTAATTTCCATGGTCTTCTATTTTTTCTCCAAATCTTCTTACTTCACTAATACCAATAATGTCCCATTTTATTTCATCCAATGCTAGTTCTAATTCTTTCAATTTCTCGGTGGTCCCTAGTGATCGGCAGTTTAAAGTTGCTATGTATATATCGTTATATTTATTTTTACTGATATTTTTTATCTTTAGAGGGTCGCGGTCTTTTTCCCCCACGATGACCAGTCGGCTTGGAGGAGAAAAATCAAAAAGTAAAATCAAATATGTAATGACTAATTTCATAAGGTATGAATTAGTTAACCATAATGGACTTAAATATTAGTATCGTCACATTAATAATTGCTTTTAATTCGTTTATAATTTACCTAATTAACATTGCATAATATATAATTATAATTAAGTGTATGTCATCCAATATAAGGAGGAACGTGTTTGTTTGTTAGACACTATACACGGTTATAGTTAACAGGTGAGTTACTTATATATTTTTTAATAGTACATACTCCCAACAGTATTTTATGAATGTTCCTTTACTTTATCTATTGTCCTTTATTCATATGTTAATGAGTAAAATAAAACAGATTCCTTAGCCTTCAAGCAATCTAAAAAAATACATGATATATTATTGCCTATAATACTAACCGAAACCAGGAATTGGTCGGAATTTAACTAATCATAACATACGGGAACATAGTAACTGCGGTTATTTGTATCCTCATAATTTCATTCAGGAAATCATATCTTAATTTACTATTTTTGCAGACATATCAAAATGAAATCCCTGCTTGTCCTATGTGTTTTGGTGGGCGTTTCATTTGCCGTGGACACTTCATTCTACACAACAGCAGACGACGATCTGGATGTGGCAAGCTTGATGAAGGATCATAAACGAGCTGAGGCGTATCTCGATTGCTTCCTGGGAAAGAAGCCGTGTGACGCGATTGCAGCTAGCTATTTGCGTAAGTATTTTCTTGAATTCGTGAAAAGAAACAATACAACTTTAAGAGCCTACTTACTACTATATTCTAATATTCATGATGGATATCATTTAGCAATGATTACAGAGTTAAATTGATTTTTTTATACAATGCTTTGTAGCCTTCTGTTTCGACATTTATTCATTATTGATAGTCTATACTTATGTTTACTAGCGGTTGAAGATCGCCTATTTTACTTTATTATCTTATTAAGCAAATAAAACAATTTAACATGTATTTTACAGTAATCATACCAGATTCGATCCGAACAAGTTGCAAGAGATGTAATCCAAAGCAAAAGCATTTGGCCAATACGTTCCTTAGCGGTCTTCGCGTATTGATGCCTGCTCAATATGAAGAATTTGTCAAGAAGTTCGATCCTAAGGGCATATACATGGATAAATTATTGGCACAAATTAAGGGATATTAGTTTTGCATTAGTGCTTTATTTTGTTTTGTTTTAATAAACGAATCTGTTGAAAAGTAATGTAGTTTTAATTGTTTTAATAACTAACCTTTTTGGAAAAGTAACTAAGCATATTCTTCGCAGATTCTCTAGTCTAAATACACATTAAAATTGCTTTCTAGAAATCATTTTTTTACGACCAAACATGCTTCCTTATTATCGTTTTGTTCCACTCTTAGTAAATTTTAACTACGCAGATACAAAAATCAAATAGCTATTTGTTACTTTATCCAAGAGTTATCACCACAGACATGTATCAAGATAGACTAAGCGAGTGTATGTACTTCCCGTGTCCAAACTAAGATTATGAAACTTACTTGACGCTGGCCTACACTCAGTCCGCGCTTGCAGTTCGCCAAGGAAAGACGTGAAGCTGAATAAAGTAAAATGCCGAATTACGCCGTTATAAACTGTAGAAACTCCACAGCTGTGAGTGGCCGAGTTAGCAGAGATGTTTCCTTCCACCGGTAAGTAATTTTCTAATTAGAATATGCACTATTTATTTTAAAATCAAATAAAGAATATCTGTGGAAAACGATCGTGACAAACACGGATACCAAATCATACGAAATGATTCGGAATACATTGCGGCTTTTACTTGGCACGGTAAAGATCGAGTTGTATGATAACAAGCAATGAATAGCGTCTTCTCATTTTTCTGTTCTCATTTTTCTGTCCAATTTTGTGGTTAGTGATGTTCATTTGATGCAACAGTTCTCGATTCTAATCGATTTTATAATCGAACAGAAAAATGATAATTTGAAGGAGCAATTTTTCAGAAAAAAAGGCATAGATTTTTTTTGTCAAAACTCCTTATTGCTTAGACTATGTTTGTTTTTTCTTTTCAGTTTTCCAAGTCACCCGAACATAAAAGAAAAATGGATTGATGCAACGGGACATAAAGATTGATTGATTGACAGTTTCATTACTTTCTTTCGATGGCCTCTCTAGTACGTAGTACACGGTAACTCAATGGGCATATGTAAGAAAAAGCTAAAACACATTAGTTTACTTGTTAGAATATTAAAAGGTTTATAAATTTATTTTATCATTCCTCTGTCTATGGTAATTATCATTTTTCTGTCTTGAATCGATTTAGTAATCGATTACGATTCATTTATTTAATTACCTCTTAGACATAGATCTAGTTTGATCTGATTTCTTTCGATTTACTTCGATGGGATAGGACGATACTAGAATCGCCGCGCGAGTGGCGTCCTAATCGATTTAGCGTAAAATGAAATTACCATCACTAAAAAGCGCTCGTGACGTCATAACGCGTCAAGGTCAGTACAAAAAATATGACACGCTTGGTTTTCATACAGATCGCGGTACTTGCGTAGTCTATCTATGTCTGTGGTTATCACATAAAAACTCTTAGAACCTGGTTAAATCCATTAGCAAATATGTAGAACAACAAATTTGATGATACCGTACATTTATTATTAGTACATTTTTGAAACAGAGTCTGTCAGTTAAAGTATTTCAATTTTATGATAGACTAGCAAACCCGGCGAACTCCGTTTCGCCACCAGAGACACTTTTTCTTTGCTATAAACCTCACGGAGCCTTTCAAACGAGACCACGAGACCTTTCAAACGAATGCAAAACCGTGTACCTAAATCGGTTCGTGCGTTCTGGAGTTATAGCGTCAGGAAGGAAAACCCGACTTATTTTTATATACATATAGTAGATAATATCGGCGTATGAACGTAACGTATACTACCGTAGATTTGGGAAAGGCCCTTTGTGTTTTATATATCGGATAATAATGCATATGAGAGTAGGGTACTCACACGTACATAATATTGTAATGAAAAGCTTTATTTTATAAATGGGATTGAATTTTAGTGATTTCATTCAATTAATATTTTTTTAAACATAGATATTATTGCTTGCCCAAGTTCAATGACATGTTATAAAGTTAAAGAAGCAATTTTTTATCATATCGTGGGACAATGCGCTTAAAATTTAAATGCATGTAAAGTACCTAGATAATTTACTTATTTATATTTTTCTATACGTTATACCACAGACTAATAATAATAATATACTACGTATACAATGTTATACGTTGGTTAAGGTTATACGTTGTTATACGGATAATTAATTTATGTTTATTAAATAAATAATTATGCAAAAAGATTCTACTACCCTTTTATAATTTGTTTAAAAGCTTTAAGCTTTAACTTTTATAATATGTGCGAGAAAAACGACAAAACCTAAATTTTCAAACCGTCAGTATTTCCCAGAAGTTAAAAATAGATGTGTCTGCAGATGAAGCGTGATTTTGTTAAAATTACAATCACGTTCACCATATATGCGAATAATGATTTTAAAAGTATCGAAAGAGAATCTTCAATAGGAATAATAAACCACGATTGAATATAGATTTTTAGATTACAGTAATGGTTTTAAGCTAAGTAGGGCCCAACTGTTTTAACATCTCAACCACCGAGCGGCCAGATCCGACCGCGACACAATAGATTTTCTATTGTGTCTGTGATTCCGGGGCGGGGGATTAATATATTTTTTAGTACTGCATGAATGTGGCCTCAATATAATTTGGGGCCCTATACTTTTAGTAAATACGTGTCTGTTTGATTTACATCAACCTTGTCTGTACCCTGGGAAATATATATAAACACAGGTTTGCAAGCTCATGAAAACATTTATTTTGCATTTTTGATTTTGATCAGACTTACCTGAGTGGTAAGTAACTTTTATATTTTTATAGAGATTTTGATTAACGTATTTTGTTAAACTTTAAGTTTTCCTAGGGTTGTAACTACATATAAACTTTTTACGCGTCTGGGAACTAATCTAACAAAATATACCTAGATTAAAATATTGGTTGTTTGAAGAACGTTATAAAAGTTCCTAATTCGACTATGTTTATTATTTGTGTTGGACATTGTACTTCTACATTATCTAGTGTCAATAAAGGGGTACCTACATTAGAGATTGATTGCTCCTGTTTCACTCAGTGTATCTCTAGAGTTGCTATTGATAACTGCTTTCTTTTAGATAAACATGTTCAAGTACATCGTACTCTTTGCTTCGGTGGCTATGCTGGTCTCCAGTGAGACTTACAGCACTGAGAATGATGATATCGACATTGAAGGTCTGGTGAACGATGTGAACAATCTCAGAGCATTCATCAACTGTTTCAACGATAAGGGAGAGTGTAACGTGGCTGCTGCTGACTTTAAAAGTAAGTACATTTTTGTATTAGGCATAAAATGTATGGTCTAGTTTTAAGATCAATGTTGGCTATTAGGTGAAACGAACTCGGTACCTATTACGGCCAAGTTTCTTAGGTCAACCATTATTTTTACTATAATATTTTCTATGAGAATTTAAATCAGTTATTATTTAGCTAGAGTATTTTTACTAAACAATTTATTTGTATAAATCATTGCATATTATTTTTTTCATGAAAATTAGTAACTATAACAAAACATTTTGTTGGAAATAAAAAGAGTTATTGCCATCAATAGGAATGTTTATGAATTTATAATTAAATGGTTAAACGAACTTACCTGTAAGTGAAGTTCTACCATAATTATACGAAGCTCCTTGTCTGAGACGGTTTTTACTATGGTAGTCTACGGTTTCATGCTAGTAGCCATCACAATGTATCCAAGCTAAAAAAAAAAACAAAAACACGACAATATCCGGAACGCAACTGTCAAACTTCATTACTTTTAAAGCAAGAAGTTTCATGAACAACTCAGACTTGGTCAGAGGTGGGTAGGGTGGGAACAGGTACCGTCTCAGACAAGGAGCTTCGTATAATTATGGTAGAACTTCACTTACAGGTAAGTTCGTTTAACCATTTAATTATACTCTCTCCTTGTCTGAGACGGTTTTTACTATGGTAGATGTTTAAAGATTCATGAGTTGTGAATGAAACCATTTATAATAAATCAAATGAATTTTTTATTTATTTCAAAATATTACAAATATTCTTATAACTAGAGACAAGTTTTTCTTAAATATTTGTACTCAGATTACAAATAGTATCAGAGAAGGATAAAGGATCTTCTATTATAGGCCTATTGTAAAACCTAGCAAATACAGAAGAACCTCTAGACCAGCCAGCAGTCTTACGGATAAGGTCTATGCTAAGACCCGCCCTGTTTGCTGCCGACGTAGTCGCGTGTCTGGTACTATGGGCAGAAAAAACAGACACATCTATCCCAGATTCACACAATACGGATTTTATCCAACGACTTATTGTTTGAGATGAAGCCTTCTTATATGGTTTTTTAAATGTTAAAATCAGGTGATCTATGTTTTGCCTTAATTTTTCTGTGGCTTTTAAATAAATTTTTATAATTTCTACAGGGCAGATTTCTTTTTCCGTAAACGACTGCAAATGTAAGATTGGTTGAAATGAATTTTTATTTGACGTTTTTATAATGTCTGGGATTTTAATTTGAACTCCGCTTTGTGTAAATTTAATATTTGATACTTTTATTAGGGACAGTGTTTGAACCCTATGTCCCGTAGTAAGAGCTAACATTATAACAAGTTTTTTAGTAGCCCTTTGTAAATCCAAATTATTATTCGTATAATTTTTACCTATATATTCTAATACTAAGCCTGGGTCCCAAGTCATATTATATTTTGGTTTAGGTGGTTTCATTTTAAACACACCTTTTAAGAATCTTTTTATTCTATCATCTGCACTAACTTTCGGTCCCATTATTAATACAATAGCTGATCTAATGGTATTAAGGGTACCATATGAGGCACCTGAGTTAAAACGTTCACTTAAAAAATTTAAAATAAATGGGACTGAAGTTTGAAAAGGATCTAATTTAAACCTATTACAAAAACTCCACCATAATTTAAGAGAGCTATCATATTGTTTGATAGTATTGCTAGATAGTGAATTTAACATAATTCCTAAGGCTGAGTTTGGAGTGCCCCGTCTCACGAACGCCTCGCTGACAGCAGCCCTGCAGCCAGGGTAAGTTGTTGATGAAGGGGGTGTGTTTCTCTGTAAGGAGAAGATAATAAATTTGGATTGGGTTCGAAAATTAACATTTTTCCAACTAGAAGAGTCTGTAATGTGGGAAACCAGGCTTGGGATTTCCATAAAGGAAATACCAAGATACCTTCTGCTTTATCACATTGTATTTTTCTAATGCATTTTAAAACTAATGAGAAAGGAGGAAATGCATAAAAAAAATATTTACTCCATTTAACAGTAAATGCATCTACAGCAAACGCTTCAGGATCTTGTTTCCATGAGATAAACTTCTTACATTTGTTATTGATTCTAGAGGCAAATAAATCAATTTCTGGGCAGCCAAATTGTTGTACAATTTCATCATAGGCAGTATTTGAAAGTTCCCATTCTATGTTTATTTTCCTTGATTCAAAGTCAGCTTCAAAATTATCTTTTGAATTTATGTATGACGCATACACCCAGATATTTTTTCTCTCGCAATATTGCCAAAAAATCCTAGCCATTTCATTTAAATGAGGAAATTGAACACCACCCATTTTGTTAATATATGCTACTGCTGTTGTGTTATCCACTCTGAGTAAGATTTCACAATGACTTAGGTCTTTTGTAAAAGATTGAAGTCCTAGATAAGCTGCCTTAATTTCTAAGAAATTGATATGGTTTTGCCTCTCAGTGGAAGACCATGAACCTGAAGCTCGCTCTATACCACAAGCTGCTCCCCAGCCAGTGGTTGAGGCAACTGTCTGAATTTCTAGAGAAAAATTATAATTTTGAATCGGGTTAGACCTATCTATGTTCTTTGTCCACCATTCTAATTCGGAAGTAACTATTTTTGATAATTCCATTTTTTCATCATAATTGTTATCCTTTTTAATTAAAGCAAGATATCTCTCCCTTTCTAGAAGTTTTGTATATACCCATGAATAAGGTATAGCTGGACAAACTGAAGTTAATTTTCCTAGCAGTTGAGAAAATTCCCTTATTTTACAAGACTTAATTTTCTTGAAATAATTAACTTTTTCTATTATAGATAATTGTTTTTCTAGAGGTACTGATAAGGACATTGATCTTGAATCTATAATTAGGCCCAGGTAAGTACAAGTCTTTTTAGGTGTGAAAATACTCTTTTCAAGGTTAATAATAAAACCTAGATCTTGAAACAAAGTGCACGAAATCTCTATATCCTTCCTACATTGTTCTTTTAATGAGTTAAAATATATTATATCGTCTAAGTAAGATGTCAGGACAATATTTTTATTTCTAAGGTAGGTACATATTGGTTTCATAAGTTTTGTGAATACAAAAGGGGCTGTGCATAAACCAAAAGGTAAGCAGTTAAATTCATACAACTTATTGTCAAATTTAAACCTCAAAAACTTTTTTGATTCATTTGAAATAGCCACACTAAAGTATGCATCTTTCAAATCTAATTTTGCCATATACCAGTCTTGAGTAATTAATTTACATGCTGTTCTCATGTCTTCTAATTTGAAATGACATGTATCAATGTATTGATTTAATTCTTTTAAATTCAATATAAACCTGAATGTACCATTTGGTTTTGGAATTACAAATATTGGTGATATAAACTGGCCCACTATATATTCACATTGAGATACAGCACCCAAATTTATTAATTTTTCAATTTCCCATTCAATAATTTCTTTTTCTTTGTTAGACCAAGACTGATGGGGTCCTGTATGCTCTGGAGGGATAAAATTAAATGGGATATTGTATCCCTGAACCCATTGTAAGATTACCGGGTCATTAGTAATTTTTAACCAGTTATGAGAAAAAAATTTCAATTTACCGGCATGTACCTCTAGTATCTGCGATATTTGTTTTGGGGTTGTCGACTGGGGCACTGGGCTTGAGGTCTCTTCCGCTGTTGTTGAGGCCTCTTTCCCTGGGCTTGCTGGGGAGTCTGAATTTGCTTGGCTGGCACGCTGCGAGGTTGATGATGTGCTTGCCCGCTGCGGGGTTGAGAATGGTGTTGCAGCGGGCTCTTCCAGTTTTCCTGTCTTATAGGTCTTTTAATTTGGGAGCCTGTTTTTTGAATGCTCTGGGCCGCTTTAATAAGTTCCCCACAGTTTTTACCAAAAAGGTATTCGTCTGTTTTTACCTTTTTGACTGCTTCCTTTATAACTGGACTTGTTCCCGCAAGAGCAAAAAATTTTCTCGATTCGGAGTCTTGGTGGAGAACTTCTGCGGCTAGTTTTGCGGAGTCATTCAGTTGTTCTACAATTTCTTTGGTATTTATATTACCCTTAAGGACACAGGTAAGTGCCTTACCTAATGCGACCATCATTTTACCTATTAACGCCTGACGGAAAACTATTCGTTTGTCTCGCTTCTTACTGGCTTCATTCATAGCCGCTGCTATCTCTTCATTCAAGACAGGCGGTACAGCTGCCATAAAATTTATTGGTGAGGGGTATTTCTTTGTTAAATTTTCTCTGGCTTCTTTTCCAAGTCCCTGATGAATGATGTTTGTCCATCGTTCTGTCAGCTGCTGCTGTATCTCCCCACCAACAATGTTTTCCTTCTCACCTTCCTTGCCCAGGGCTAACAGAAGCTCCTCTGGGATATCTTCGACTGTAAATAATATAAAACAAAATGTTATTCATTTCTCATACTACTATATGATTTTATTTATTTAGGGAACAAACATTTCTGTCAGGCTGTGGTTGTAACTGTCTATCCACAAGTGATAGCACTAGAAAGTAAGAATAAAATGTCTATCCGCTAAGTGATAGCGCTGAAATGTATATATCTGACACTGTCTATCCGCTAGGTGATAGCGCTGAAATGTATATAATATATAACTGACATTGTCTACCTGCTAGTGGTAGCGCTAAGTCAAAAATTAGTATTGGGCCTGTACACTAGTTTAATAGGTACTAAATCTACCACAGTCATCCAGTCGTTTGAAGTAGGTAAGATTTGGGTTAACAATATTACCTGTCAAGTCTTCAGTGCATTCAACAGGAGGAGGAGGAGGAGTCCCTGGACTTGACTCTCTATCTCTATCAGTTCTGCCTTCACATTTCTTCAATTTTCTTTCCAGTTTTTTTAATTTCTTCCACAAATCTTCTTGGGAATAGGAATCTGATCTTTTTCTTTTCCCCATTTTCACTTCACAATTATTTTAAGACAGTGATTTTTGCAACGCAAACACAAGAGAGATAAAACACGCGTGATCCGTAGGTACAATGAGAAAGTTTTTTCAGGAAACGGAAATGACTAGTGTACGAATATAACGAACCTAACAAAAAACCCGCTTTTTCGTTCAGAAAAACACTCATGTCATGTTGACATGTACAAACAGGTTGCAATGCATAAACATAACATAAACATAACCTCTAAACCGGTACATACGCGATATTTAATGATATTCTTTGGTAAAACGACGTTAATATCTTCGTTTGACTACCAAAAAACTTTTATGCTATGTATCACTTACCCCTTGAACGTTAGTAAGAATTCAATCCATTTATGTACCTTTAATGCACTCGTCATTGTAAGATTTCCTTTGCATTTATAAGCTTGTAGCACTTGATTTATTCAATTTACAGTGGAACATGATATTAAAACTTAGTATTAGTAATTAATACACTTGTTTTTAAATGAAATTTTCATTTTTATAAAAATAAACAAAATTTTACTGTGATGGCTTGCGCACAAAAAAACGTAATGAAGTTTGACAGTTGCGTTCCGGATATTGTCGTGTTTTTGTTTTTTTTTTTAGCTTGGATACATTGTGATGGCTACTAGCATGAAACCGTAGACTACCATAGTAAAAACCGTCTCAGACAAGGAGAGAGTATAATATAAATGTACCATTGTCTACATTTTTTCCAAGCCAGGTAGTGAAAATCATACAAGTTGTATAAGAATTCACAGAGTTAATGAATACGTTATTAGATGTATAGATACTGGTTACCTTAGATCATTAACTGGTTACCTAATAAAGTTTGTAAAAATATGTTTCATTATTTACATAGGAATATAGCCATAAAAATTATAATTACTTTGTCTTATTACTTATCTAAATATTTTGAGATATCAGCATTTGTTTAAATATTTTAAGTATAATTGGCTCAAGTATCATATAGCTTGCATTTTTTACACACGTATAGGTCAGGGAAGGTTCAAACAAAAGCAAGATAACCTTGAAAATTATAAATAATTAACATTAAGGCGTTGCTAACCCGATGTATCTATACTAATATTATAAAGAGGAAAGGTTTGTAATTATGTATGTATGTATGGGTTTCACGTATAAACTACAGGACCGATTTCAATGAAATTTAGCACACATATAGAGGGTAACTTAAATTAACACATATGGTTCTATCCCGGAAATCCCACGGGAACCGGAGATACGCAGGTTAAGCTAGTCTACTTATATAACGAATATTGTATAATATGATTACTTTTTTTATGCTATTTTATAAAACAATCTATCGTGGATTACCTAGCGAGACAAAATAATTATTTACGGGAATAAACTTTCACACTATGTACCTATTAATTCTACTAATTTAATTACTTATTGTTATTAGATATTTAACTAAGTTAATGTGGTGGTGACGATTGTACAGATTAATTTTGCTTGTAGACCGTATCTAGCATATTATTAATTGTTTTTCATTCCTAATGGCTAACATACCATTATTATTAATTTAATCTCTCGATAATCTCGATCTCGTTCTATTAATAATATTATATTCGCAGACGTATGTACGACGCCTTTTACTTTTAGAAATTGGTTTAGTATGGCAAAGTACATATTACAACATTTGTATTCATGCATTATTTTTAGTAGGAGATTTTATTTATAATCTCGTAAATAGTATGCATATACCTGCGTACTTGTCTTCGTTGGTATGGAATTTAAAATGGTGCGATTTCGATTTATTTTCTCTTTGTTTTTGCCTTTATAAGTTGCATAGGTATCTATACAATTAATAAGTAAATCTATTCGATCTATTCTATACCTTACAAAAACATACAAAGTCTAAATAAAACATGAATCATGAATTTAGTGCTAACAATATGCAATCAATTTAAACATTCCGAAAAAAAAAACATATTATCACTTATCAGCTATATAGTTAAGCGGTATACACTTATAAAAAAAAAATCTTAAACAAAGCAGCTTACGTAAATTGAATAAACAAAAGGAAATTATAATATATTAACCAGTATTTCTCTATTTGCAGAGGACCTCAGAGACGCATTCGAAACGTCATGTTCGAAATGTACTGAAGCCCAAAAGCACATCTTCAAGAGATTCCTTGAAGAGGGCAAAGTGAAACTGCCAGAGGAATTCGCATACTTCCTCCAGAAATACGACTCAGAGGGAAAATACATTCAGCCTTTGGAACAGGCTATTGCCAAGTTTTAGATACGATTTATACATAGATGATACAATAATATTATGACAACTGTTTTTCTTTGTTCTGAGAATTATTTGATTCACCTGTGAATTTTAATAAAGTGCGATAATATCATAGTTATATTTTTTTAGCCATTCATACCTGTCCATACTACTTGTAGGATGTGTCCGAGTGATGTAATTTTTTTAATTTTAATTTTTTTTTATTCTTCTCTACCTACTTACCTATATATCATTTTTTCTACCGCTATTTAGGTTTATTTTTCTGCGTTTTAAACAAAATGAGCCTAGATGTTGGGTTACCAGATAAACAAAAAATTCTAATGTTTTATACAGTTTATACCTCTATAGGTTGTGTACCTACATACACAATATGACTGTGGTCTGTGTGCTTACAATATAAATATTTAATTTATGTGTTAAAGGTTCATATGGTTGTAAAATCAATATTTACTCGTTTAATAGAAGAATCAGGGCCACAGCCTATGGTGGTAATGTCTTGGATAGGTTATTGGAAACAATACCTATAATTTTAACAGCTGTTAGATAAACTAATTTAATTCCAGAAAGCTTGAATTCGGTTTCCGGCCATTGATCTTCTTGAAATAATAAAATTGAGACAACTAGTGTAAATATAACATTATACGTATATACGTAAATAATTTAGTAACTAGTTAACTATTCTACACGCAGTAGGGTAAATCCACTTGATAGAAATATTCATTACTTTTTGAGCAAATATAAATAACGTCTTTGCTGGAAGAATACAAATGAAGCATATTTTATAAAATGTGAAGTCAAATTCAATTAATTATGCTTTTATTATGCATTTATCCGTCTAATATCTTAACGCAATAAAACTTATTTTTCAACATTTTTGGCATGAACACGAGAGAGCCGAATTATATCTACATAAGTATTTTACTTAGATAAAGCAGAGAAGAGTAAGATGTGGTAAGATTTACCTTGTGAATCGCCGTAAAAGTGCGATTGCAAAATCCACAAATTAGCTCGCATGCTCATTGCTCCTTTTCACCTTGTTTTTTTACCGCAGGTTTTATCTTGATAACATTCAGCAATTTCTTTTCAGCCATTTGTGAGGGCAAGTGAAAGTTTACGGCAAACTATAATAGTACGTCTGCTCACAATGAAAAATTAAAATAAACCTGACATCTTAGCCTGACATTGAAAAAAAAAAATTTATTAAAAAAAATATAATAATAATAATAACATGACAAAAGAAAAATTTATTAAAAAAAATACCGCATTTGGCGCGTTCTTTTAAAATTCGAACGTGTTTATTCTTAAACCCCTTACAGACGACACAATTTTTCGTCCAATTTGACTAGATCGGCAATCAAATTGGGTCGTCTAGACGGAAATATGAAATTCAAGGTCATTGGGTGGTCGGGATCGGCCGATTTGCGATTGCCTTGGGATTGCCCGATCAAATTGGGTGGTGTGGACGCTAATTGGCCAATTTTTACTTGTAATCTCTTCCTGATGCTAGATATTTAAGCTATTAATCTCTCCTCAGGACTAACGGCTTCTCTCATAACAGTGTCTTGTTTAGTAATGTATGGGCTTACTAGAGATAATAATTCATTAAAAGTGTCATGGTCCATCCGCATAAAATTTGTGAAATCGACACTGTCCAGTTCTCTAACAATATTTATATGACTTCGGCGATTTCTTTTAAGCAACAATTCTTTGCTCCATATCCTTTTTATTTTTCTTTCTTCTAAATTTGTAGTTACAGCCAATATCAGGCCCAATTTTTGTTTTTTACTAAGAGGCATGTTGCAAAAAAAAGTCCAGTCAGTAACAGCAACGGAGCAGAACTAAAATTGGCGATTTAATTGTGTACGTGTGGATAGACGATCAAATTGGGCCCGATTCAATCGGCAATCAAATCGGCTGATTAAATTGTGTCGTCTGGAAGGGGTTTTAATTGATAGCTCGCTTTATTTATGTCACAGATAATATAATACAGTAGGCGCGCGATAATCCGGCGCTCGCCAATCCGGCACGCTCAGTAGTCCGGCACTTCGGGACTCAGACAGCCCGCTCTATAATCCGGCGTTTAATAGCTGAACGCCGGATTACTGAACGAAAACGTCACAAATGATGAACCTAATATGTAATTTTAATACTTATTTAATTAATATTTTAATTAATTTATGTATTTTTTTTATAATAAATTCAACTTAGGTACCATTTTAAATATGAAGTCTTATTTCCTATACTAATTCGATAATCCGGCATTTCCGACAATCCGGCATAGAGGAAAAATTGCCGGTGCCGGATTAGCAAGCGCCTACTGTACTATATTTCTTCTAAATTTTTATTTAAAAAAATATTACTGCTCATTTTATGAATTTCAATTAACTACAGGACCAATATAAAATGCATAATATTTTTTTAATAGTGCCCATCTTCAAACAATTACTACACAAACAACCTCGTGTTCAAAGAATAAATAAATCTTGAATAGATAAAATGGCGAACAGACCGTGACCAGGTATAAATGATTATAATATAATATGTATAATGGCTCGTCATGAAATGATATAATTGCCATAATATTATAAGGGGATATTATAATGATAGCCAGTAGGCAGCTGTAGTCCGCGGCCTAATTTTGTTTAAGGTTCATTTAAATTAAAAAAAAAAACTAGAAATTTATTTAAGAAATAAACGATTGGCTTGTAATTATAAAATGTTCACAATTTTAAGAATTTTTTGAACTTGGATTTGAGCATATAATGAGTTATAAGTACAAGTAGTCTATCTTGTGATTAACGCGTCATTCCGTTTTGTAAAAGCCATGTAAAAGCTTTATAATTATTATCTAGAACGGAGGTATATAGACATTTTGAAGAGTTTTCATAACTTTTATTCATAGAAAAATTTATTAACAATAAAACGAAACTTAAAAACATTCAATTACAATTACTACCGTATTACCTCAGTGCTTAAAAATATAATTTCTTAGCAGGCCTAAAAATAGTACCTACTTACATAAAAGATCCGTAAATTTTAAAATCTGAAATTCTTTTTCGATAACACGAAAAACACGCGATTTAATACCTGTTTTTAATTTGTTAGTTCCTTTTTGAAAGAAGTATTGAGATTGTATTACATTGTAACAAACACAAATATTATAGATTCTTCTGATCGCGTTTTTAGCTAGGTAACTGATCAATATGCTAAGTCAATATGTGAGCATTAGGTAATTGTTGTTGCTACAGCGTAATTTTTTGTTTCGTTAATCGTTTGTTTCAAGGATTACTTGTTATAAATTATGATCAAAATATTTTTTTTTTGTTATTTTTAATATTGTAAAGCTTCTTAAAAACTAAAAAAAAGGTTATAGGCTCGGAGCAATTATCAAGCCTTGTTAATTGTACCTACCGTTTTAGATGGCTTTTGTAATTTTGCATCCGTTCATTTGACAGTTTGACATCTGCTGACATATTTAAAATGATTTTCCGTCTACATAAGACACATGCATGACACCTAAGTAATTATATTGGCCTTGGATTCTGGGTCGAGATACTAAGTAAACTAACTGATTGTAAAAGATAGTCCTCGAAGTTGTAAAAAGGAGTTCCTCAATTCGATTGCATCCATTTTTCATATGGTCCCATTTATTTTTTATTCGTTGACTATGAAAGAAAAGAAATTGGACTAAGAGTATACATAAAAAATTTCATTACGTATAATATACTTCAGACGCTTTCAAATAACCTACATTAAAATTTTACACAAAAAATGCGAAGTAAAGACTTTGGAAACAAAGAGTTAAACCGCCTTTCAAAAAATAAAATTAAGGCGAAGTCCGTTTAAGTTTTGTTAAAATTGTTTATTGTGCGTTGTTTTTAAGCTTTCAAATCAAACATATGTTTTTTTCCACGTAATAAATTAATTAACAAAATATATAATTCAAGTTTAAAATAGACGTCATTCGAAGGTCATACGTGATTTGAACTGGATGTCCTTACCATAATTTTGTATATTTAAATTGAAAGAAGGTCGTATCCATAGAAAAAAATAATCAAAAGGGATAGAAAATTTGAAAATGAGATCATTAAATACCTATATGAAAAACCGACTTAAAAATATTATTTATGTATAAAATCGATAGTAGATATACAACAATATATTTTGAGAAAATGATATATTAAAACTTTTATTCAAAATAGCTGTCTCACATAGTGTGGAATGGCTATATTTTCCATGAAACTATACAGGTAATGGTATAATTTTAATGACCTGTTTCTTACTTAGCTCACTTATTATCATTGACGAAATAATAATAATTAATAACAAACAAACATTATCCAATTACCATTGATATTATTAGCTAGTTGACACTTGACGCCCTTGACTGTGCTACAAAACAAATAAAAAATATTATCGAACTTAACTAATTAATTATGTGTTTTATATACATAGAATCGATATAGATTGATTCTTAAGACACAATAAACAAGACACAATTAAAAAATATAAAGATAGGTCTGTTTTTAAAAGGGTCGTCTATTGTTAAGTATTCCTCGTAAAAATTCAATATATTGTGTTTACCTATTATACTCGATAGACATGCTAATAAATTATTTTAGCACATCCAAAGTGATAAAAATCACTCGCTCAAACAAATGGCAGCCAAAATCATTAGTCAGGAATAAATTTAAAGTTCTCTTGTATTTAGGGAAGAATGTTATTTACCGTGCTGGAAATCGTTAGGTAAGGCCTATAGGCCTACGGATGAGAGGCGATGATGACGAGTAAAAATAATTTTCTAGTTCTAAGTGTAAGATCAGCTTGTTCACAATGTTCTCCAACAGATACTAACAAGAGATTTGCCAAAAAAAAAACATTCGAACGCTTCGAGAAATATTAAAAAATGACTAAGCTAAGTTAAAAACAGACTCTATCCTCGTGATAAGAACTTGGGAAATTATAACAGCCAAGGATTGACGGATTTTATAAAAATCAGCAGATTTTTTGTCGAGAAAAGATTGTCTAATAAATTAGTATTGACGTGCAAACATACATTATTACTTTTATGTTAAAATGCAGGGTATATATTCAGTAAATGTAGACTTAAATTATTTTTAACTTTTCCTTTTAAAATCAACTATGAAATCGGCTACGCACTTAAAACCGTTACCTATAAAATAGAGCATCCTACTTCCTACTAGTTTGATATTCTACACAGTTATTCCTACTTATATACACATTATAAAAAGCAAAGTTTGTTATGTTATTTTTGAATGTTTGCTTAATTACAGAGTACCAGTAGGTATAATATATTCCCATATTGCTCGAATAAAAAAAAATACGTATTTTTTATAATATTATAGACATTAATGCGCCTTTATGTTATATTACGGTGCATTATAACACTTTGTTAAGGTTACAGGGTATCAGCATTTGACTTATAAGGTGAAAGGCTTTGACTATCTAGTCAAAGCCTTTCATAAAGCATTTCAATATGCTAACGACTATCTGTCGTTAGCATATTTCATATGAAGGTAAGGATGCAGAATAGGCCATAGACGTGAATCCAAAAGTTGATTAAAATAACTAATGCCCTTACAATATTTTAAGCTGTATAAAATGCTGTATAAAATAAAAATAAAACAACAAAAATCATCCCAGAGGACCAAAATTTCAAATAAAATGATGCATTTGAAGAATAAATTAAAATAAATTAATATTTTGTTTGATCAATAAAATAAATGAGGTTCTTAAAAAATTACATCGGCCTCGGATTGTTCTATATGTCCTTCAGCAAACATTTACCACATTGTACAATAATATTGTAGTCTTCCTTAAAATTGACTTCGGGGAATTCTCATTGCTCAACGGCTTCCTGGCAATATTCAACTGCGTGTCCAAAGTCGACGGAGTTTCGGCAACAACGCAGTTCTAAATGATCTTGCCAGTCATGTTTCCAACGGCCATAAGGCACTGGCCAAAAGGTGCAGAATCGGTTGTACACCCACCTCAACACTAGACCCACGTGTCACCGAAGGTGGTGGTTTTAACGTAGTCAATATAAAGCACTGTCGCTTTCTGAGACGTCTAGTTGTTTTGGTCCCTTAAACAGAGTAAAAGGTGGGTGAACGAACCGGTGCCAAGTGCCAATTATAACGTGATTTGTGTTATGCAATACTGCTCTTGTAACCCAGTGTAATCAATGAATTGTAAAATTTCAGCACTTATCTCAGATTATTGCAATTGTTACGTAAATTGATGTCACACTTCAGTTAAAACTTATTTTAAACAATTTTTCATATAGTCGCTAAGCGTTAGATTTATATTCAAAGATAATTACGTGATTTAAATTCTGAACACGATTAAGTTACCCTACATGGTACTCAGTGCTGAGTAACTTCACTATTAATTGTGAAGGTTTTATTGTTTAATATTCGGTACAATACTAAGAGCCCTTTGTATTCGGACACTAGTAATCAGATAGACTGATTGTAAGCGCGTGTTTTCCTTGTGCATCTTCCTTAAATTTATTTCACTTCCTTACAATAATACCAGTACGTCACTTTTCAGACAGAGCAAAATGAGGACCTTCGTAATTCTGGCTTGTTTGGTCTTGTCGGTATGTGCTGTGGAAAAATACAGTTCAAAATATGATAACTTCGACGTGGAAACATTAATTTCCAACGACAGGCTGTTAAAATCATACATCAACTGCTTCTTAGATAAAGGCAGATGTACTGCAGAGGGAGCAGACTTTAAGAGTGAGTACATTTCTGATGATTTTGCTTTACGATACATAGCATAATATTTTCTTTTTTGTATTTTTAATTTATTAGTTCTCTATCGTTCTATGCAGAATGAAAATATGTTGCCTTTAAATTTGTAGGATAAAGCCCGAATAAATCTATTTCTGAGTCAAAAATAAAACTATCGAATAATACGTTTTCTTAATGGTCTTAATTAAAAGTGCTTAATATGGTCTATTATGGAAATACATACTTAGTTTGAAGTCCAAAATTATAAAACTAGTATTAAAATAACATGCCAGTGACCTAGATAAACCTATATCATAAGTTATTTGAATTAATTAGTCAGGCATGTATTTCAAGGCAATTGATTAACGTCTTAAAGTGTCTCAAATATTATAATTATCGAAATGATTATTAAAAATCTATTAATTTAATTAATAATGATGTGAACAATTACGTATAAAACCACATACACATTTAAATCATAAATATAAAGTATAATTAGAAGCAAATTAAAAGTAAATATTTATCTGTAATCAAATTGTCAGAAGTAGGCGTCCTCGGACCATGCAATATTTTGTTATGTACCTACTAGTACTTAATGTAAATCTTGCAAGACTGATCATGTGTCATTGCCCACTCACGACGCTATGTGCAGTGGGTACCAATTATCCACATACATATTTAACCAACGTCTTTTAAGGACGAGTTGCGTTTAAATGCACTTTACATAAAAGGTCGAGGTTTTGGACTCAAGGATAATTTGGTGTTAACCTTGGCTTACTAATATTATGGACAACTTATTCAAATTTCGTAACATTGTTATTATGCCTAAATAGAAATTAAATCTGTTATAAGTTATTTATTATAAATAATACGCGCACGCATGATAAATAATACGGGCAATACGCACCCGTGAGCTTTAAAAACTTGTATTGATAATTTAAGTAATATGTTATATTAAATACTCGCGTTGATATTTTGCTTACATCATACCGGTTGTTTACAGTTTTGTGAAGGGACAGAAATAATTTAAGCCGATAAACAAATCTCCGGACCATAATTTTATGTTTAAATATTTTATATCATGAGCTGGTCTCTGAAGTTGAAATACATATAAAAGATTTCTGTTATTAAGAACAATATTTTTTTCAGAATACCTCCCAGACGCAATTGAGACAACTTGCGCTAAATGCAGTGAAAAACAGAAGGGTAACATAAGGAAAGTAATCAAAGCCATCCAACAGAAGCACGCCAAACAATGGACCGAGCTCGTCGAAAAGAACGACCCATCAGGCAAACATCGTGAAGCCTTCGATAAATTCATCCAAGCCAGTTAAACAACTCCTAGCAATAGCATATAAATTACGTTAAGAAATAGCTTTAGATACTCATCAATTTCCAAAATGTGATACTCCAGAAAGAGACCAGACAGGCCTGCATTTTTGTTAAATAAGATCAATTGGATTGAATGTTATTTATTTAAGCGGTGTAGACTGATATTGTAATAAATTGTTACGATTAGATTTGTGTTTTTTTTGCCGTATCTGCCTGTTCGTCAAGCAGTTACAATACAACAAGAAATGGTTAATTTTCCACAGTCATGACATCTACATATTAAACAAAACCATTACTCTTTGTTCATGTTACGTCTGCATCGTGAGTTTTTTCTTAATCATTTCTATGAATTTACTCACTATAATAAAAAGTAAATATCACCTCAGAAATTGTGAAAATAAGTTGATTATTTTTGCAGTAATCTTACTTATTTTTAAGCGGGTTTACGATTTACATCACATTTGTGTACATAAAAATTTTGGCAACCTCATTAAATCCACGGATGACGGACGAAAGAACCAGTATTAATTGTTTACTTATAGCAGATGATGATTGTTTAACTCAAACTTTATATTTAACTTGACATCTTTTAGAAGTGTATAATATCGCGGTTTATCTTTCCTCATCTTAAGTTGTTATGATTGTTGATGACATCATTTTTTATTACACCTTAATATTATTTATTTAATTTCAAATGTAGATAAAACAGAACTTGTTATGTATATAAACGTAAATGTAATTGTTTCTTGAAACTGGGGGGCTACTATGATACCTATACAGGTCGTCTAGCGCAATCAGTTTCCACATTGGAAATAATACTGCTTTAGGATATCATGGTAACCCCCCTTATTCCATCGACATGATCTGAATATTTCTCCCTCAGAACAATGACATGTTACATGTGACACGTGATAGGCTTGTCGTAAATCTGCGATCGATTGATCCGGATTGAGATCGTATATTGAGTAAGCTTGTGGTAGTTGCATGTGTGTTTGTGTGTCAGCCGGGGCCGGTTGCGCCAGCCGCTGCACCGTGACGTAATCAGCATCAGTTGTATAATGCTTGCGTGTAGTTTGCTGTGCGCAATCATTTCAACGTCTATGCTTGATTATCCATATTACTTTACAAATATTTAGATTTGGGGTTTCATTGGGGTTTGAATTCATTACAAACATAGTTACCTTTTAATGTTATATACATGTGACAGAGATTTGAATAATTTATTTTTATAATCACGATACTTAGACCGGACTCTCAGTGGAGTTTCGTTTGCAAAAATCGCGGACCTAAATCTGACTTCTGATATATATTGTATAGATCCCAGACATCCTATAGACAGATGTTGCCAACCAGTTTTGTGGTCCCCCTGCCCGCACCCCGGTAATTAAATATGGCATACAAAGAAAAAAATAAAAATTTCCAAAACATGCCGTGTGGGGTACCAAATGAAAGAGCTTATTGAGTAGATCACGAATATATAGCATACTATATACATTTCTTACACTTTCTCTAAGATTTTTTAGAAAATTTACGAAAATGGTCCATTTTTGAGTTAACTTTAAACCACTATAGATTGAAAACTCATGAATATATTTTTTAAATTATTATTTTAAATAATTAACAATAGTCCATTGTTTACGATTCAATATTTCGTACAGTGAAATAGTTGCATGGGGGAGTGGGGGGAGCATTCAAAGATGGCGAGTATATTTTCAAGTTCATATAGTATATAGTTATTTTCATCAAATCCACCACATAGCTCACTTATATTATATTACGAACTATTGAATCATAAACAATGGACTATTGTTAATTATTTAAAATAATAATTTAAAAAATATATTCATGAGTTTTCAATCTATAGTGGTTTAAAGTTAACTCAAAAATGGACCATTTTCGTAAATTTTCTAAAAAATCTTAGAGAAAGTGTAAGAAATGTATATAGTATGCTATATATTCGTGATCTACTCAATAAGCTCTTTCATTTGATACCCCACACGGCATGTTTTGGAAATTTTTATTTTTTTCTTTGTATGCCATATTTAATTACCGGGGTGCGGGCAGGGGGACCACAAAACTGGTTGGCAACATCTGTCTATAGGATGTCTAGGATCTATACAATATATATCAGAAGTCAGATTTAGGTCCGCGATTTTTGCAAACGAACATCTCCTTGGAGCCTGCTCTAACTCGCAAGTCGCATCTTTAGTACCAAGTCTGAGCTGTTGTATTTTTTCGTTTAATTATAATAATCCATAGACCATACTAATATTATAAATGCGAAAGTAACTCTGTCTGTCTGTCTGTTACTCTATCACGCCTTAACTACCGAACCAACTTGCGTGAAATTCGGTATAGAGATATTTTGACACTCGAGAAAGGACAAAGGACAGGTTTTATCCCGGAAATCCTACGGGAACGGGTTTTTCTTTGAAAACGCGGGCGAAGCCGTGGGCGGAAAGCTAGTGATCCTATAAGATCAAGGAATAAGTTAAGCGAAATTATGGAAACAATTGATATTTCTGATTTCATTAACATGGCTTTTGACAACTCTAGATAAATTCTTTATTGAGATTAATTATTATTATAAAGCCTGTTTTTATTGCCACGGCTCAGACCACGCTGACAAATTGCGAAATTGTAATTATCGTGCACGATAGTGGGGATGTAGGTAATTAATTTGCAAAAAACAAATTATAATTTCATAAACACCCAATATCTCATTTAATAGGTGTCATTTTCCGCTTGAATTTAAGAATATATAAAAGAAAAGACCAGCTGATATTGCAAAGGTATAAAAAATAAAAATTTTAAAATTATTTTGCAAACATGTTTATTCTATTTTAATAAATTAACTAATTATTGTAATGCTCCACCGTTTCTTGTCAATTCAAAATGCGTTGTCTCCGTTTATCATCCCTAAACATTTTTTAAATGCGATTACATTTGCGTTTTAATTTCCTGTCAAAAATGCTGTAAAAGTTTTTTCATATTCATGATTAGGATCATATTTGGCTTGAAGCGCCACGGCCATTTCTGGTTTCTTTTCATTTACTGTTTTGACCAGTTTCCTCATTTTTTCCTTTTGATCATCGGTACATTTTGCACAACCTTCTTTGATCACCTCTGGTAGAATACCTGTAACATAACATCAATCGTGTCATAAAAAATTGT
Source organism: Colias eurytheme (assembly GCF_061535395.1). NCBI lineage: Eukaryota > Metazoa > Arthropoda > Insecta > Lepidoptera > Pieridae > Colias > Colias eurytheme. Next base: position 5,992,965 of record NC_142995.1, on the reverse strand, counting down.
TAGTCGCAGGAAAATAAATAATTTCGCCGATCAAGGGCTCGTCATTTTACAAACGCTCTTTGCTCATTTTACAAATGCCGAAAACTTACTTAATACGAACCTAACCTAACCAAGCTAATGAAGTTATTCGTGGTAATAAAATCAGTACAAGATTAATTTGTTTCTCTTTTATATTATTTTCAATTAGTAATATAACGTAGGTACAAGTTTTATTGCGCCTTTAAGTTTTTTACAATAATTGTGTAGCATTTATAAAAACTTGTATCGTTGTTGCCAACTGTTTGCTAATCAAAAGCTCTATAGCAAAAAAAAAATTGAGATAAACTGATGGAGTAGGTATGGCAATTACAAGGAAATTACGACTGAATTCAAGTTTTAGTCTAAATTAATATTATAAAAGTATTATACGATTAGACGATGCTGATTTATTACGATTTAAATCAAAAACTGCTCGACTGATAGGCGATTTTTTAATCCCGAATACCTAAACCCGGTTGTTAATTACTAATTAAACAACTGTAAATTGCAACATTACCTTTATAGTCTTCAGCGTATTTCGCGGTACATGGTCCTTTGTCCACAAAGCAGTTGAGATAGCTCATAAACAGCTCATCATCAGCTATAACACTGTCGACGTCAATTTCACTGTATTTTTCATCGTATCCAAATATCGCCGTTGAAAATAGGAGCACAAGGGAAAGCGCCGCAAATGCCATTTTTTCTAAAATAAATTAATTTGTATTTTTGAATTAATTTCAGGAATATGAATTAAATAGAACTCTACTTAATAAGAAAACTTGATGTGTACAAATTCGGGTGTATGTCGTAAATTTCATTTAACCTAATCTATCTATTAATTTAAAATTAAATTATATATTCTATAATTTGAATAGATAACTACGTGCGTATAGCAATTTTAAATACCTTTCGCGCATTTAAAAATTTATCTTGACACAATAATGCAATAAAAATATTAAATAATTTACAAATTATATTAAAATATATGAGTTTGCTTGATATTAGGAAAAAAAATAATAACCTACCTCAATAAAAAAAAATTTCAAGTCACAACTCAGTACTTTAAGCGAAGTGATGCAATCCTATAGAGTTCAGAAAATTTATACAGTAAACAACGGAAACATGCAATTATCTTCCACAATAAGGGTTATTAGCAAAATTTTTAAAACGATTATTAACTCATTTTTGTATTATACATATATGCAGGTGTCATTATTTTAAACAATTTAAAATTATTTTAAATCCCCTCCTCTTCCGTGCTTAGACACGGAAAAGCACTATTATAATTTTTATCAAAATCACGATAATAATATGAGAATTATATAATGCCAAATGGATTTTCAATTGCTGTTTTATAACGAGAGAAAATTATGTGAATAAATATTGTCCTTCAATGTTTCAGTACATTTTATTTGTATGTTTCTCTCCATACTGTTAGGATACCATATTACTGGAACTCTGGAACTCTTATAATTCAAAATTTTTACGAATGTAGTAAATAATTAATTAAAGGTACAATGGAGAATTTTAATGTGCTTTTATATGATTGTGATTTAGTTCATGCAATAATAAATAATAACAACGTTAATTGCCAAAATGTAGTTTAATCAGCTGAATGGCTGAAACTTTATAAGAAAACATGGACTCGTCTTATTTACGTAAGTATTCAAATTTACTTAAGTTTTATAAAAATTTTGTTTGGTCATATTACAGTAAATAAGGTAAACGCATGTAGGTACTTTTTTACTTTTTAACTTAATCTTTTTTTTTATTAAATTGTTAAAGTTTAAACATTTAAGAAAAGTTTCGTGAATGTAGAGTCCCAATTATGCGTGATTTAAAGCTCTCAGAATGTTTTATTAATTTATATGTATGTATGTTATATAAGAACAGGTACTGTAAAATTAATATTCAGGAAACACTAAAACTGTAAAATAATATATGTATATACAAATGACCCGAAACACTGACACAACATTTCGGGTCATTTGTAACAGGATGGCGGTTCTACGGTCTTAACTCTTAGTACGCAATGACAAAAAGAAAAATGATGGTCAGCACGCTGATACCGGACACCTTAAGATACTGTAATATTTTATATTACAGATTATAGTATCTTCACCGTGTGTGACGCGCTTTAAACAATTGACATTATAATAATCTATTAGAATGCAAAAGAGAATTTAATTTATTTATTCCATTATTACTAGTTGCATCACACTGTAGTACCTACTGTCCTATCCTATCCATTCATCTACTATCCAGTCCATTACATAAAATTCGTTTTTACCGCATTATTGGGAATTGGGATGCATCAATTCAAAATTTCATAATCATTGAAATAATTACAATATTTAAAATATTTTTAATAATCAAGTTTAAGTATTATAAAAGTAGTAAAAATAGTAAAAAAATATTAAAAATAGTGCCTGTAAGTCCTATTAAAGTATTAACGTTATCTCGAAGGAGTTGAACTTGTTCCACTGCTCATTATATGTTTTAGATTTCTTGCTTCTACCACAGAATACTTAATATGTAGTAGCTAACGCTACTTCTACTTCTCCTTCTTAAGAGACTAGTAGATGATCTGTAGACTAGTAGATGTTCTGAGACATCCGACGTGACGAATTTTTTGTTCTAGACATACTATTGTAGAAGTGTTCGACACAGATGGAGTGAAGCTGAATACTTGATTTGCTATTTTATTCACATTTAAAAAAAATCTCTTATAGTATTAACTGGGACCTATTGATCCGAAGTTGAACTTGCCAAGGATTCTAGGGGAATAATAACCCAAAGGAATCAGTACCAAATATTATAATCCCATGGACGAAGGTCAAAAGTGGATTTTATACGTGCAAAGGGGAAATTAAGACGCAACATTGTAATTACAGTTATCTGCGTAATTATTAACCCACACAACTAGATCTTTGTAAAGACTATAAACAAAGAATATCCTAGAGATAAATGCTAATTAATTAACCATTGTAACATCGCTTACGTAATAAGGGATGTATAAAGGATGGCCGATGTAAGATGTGGTTCTTAGAGATGTTAACAAGTTGAGATAACAACGACAATTATTCATTGTTTGTATATTCGCATAAGCGATTTCAATAGTTTTTTGTATTGATATTTTTTATTAAAACGACATGTAGGTATCTACTTATTTATTAATTTATTTATTGCTAATCAAGATTTATAGAACAAAATTTATTCAACTGATAAAATATGATACCTGATGGTGGTTGGTCTGTTCTAAAATTACCTGAAAAAATAGTTAATATTTTACCTTTATGCTTGTTCGGATATTTAATTTTATAATTTAAAATGTAATATTTTTTCCAGTGACTCAATATGACAAAAATCACGATTTTCTTGATCGCCTGTGTCGTTGCTTTGGTATTAGCAGATAATGAAATAAGGGACATACAAGACTTAGATTTAGCAAAGCTTCTACAGAATGAGCGTGAGAGAAAAGCTGTATTTGCTTGTCTTATGGAACAGGCGCCTTGTGGAAAATACCAAAAGTTCAAAGGTAAGAATTAATTATGTTATCGAATCAATTTATTATAAAGTTTTAAATAGAATAATTTAACTAAACTGCTGTACTATAAATTTATACTGTTTCTTAAGTAGAGCTAGGTACATAGTATTAAGTATATATTTTATTTAAAACCTCAAAATTTTAACAAGCTAGAAAAACATTTTTATGTTAAATGATAATACCTATTCAAATGTTTTATTTCAGACTCAATAACACAGAAGATAAAAACAAAGTGCAAGGATTGTACTCCAGCAGAAAACGAAAGATATAATATGTTTTCGCAGCTGCTCTCCATCACTTATCCCGACAAATTGAACGCTTTGCGAGCTAAATATCGGCCTTAAATAAAGTAACTATTTATTGTACTATTTTGTTCATTTATAAATTTAACACCATTTTCTATTAGTTTATAACTAGGCAGTGAAATGCAGTAAGGCTTTCTAAAAAAGAGCCTTATTTACCTAAAAAAGGTTGACGATACCAGCTACAGTGTTGATAGTTTTTGTAATCATAATATTTATTATAAAATTGATATAATATTTTTTTATAAAATTTGGTGACGTAACCAATTTTCCGTCAAGATATTTGCGTCTCTAAAATATGTTGCGTAAACAAAAGTAAGAGAATAAGAAGTTTTAAATGCCTTTTAGAATTTTAAGAGCAATTACAACATAGTGAACAATTGCGCGTATTAGTATAATATTATGAGCTTCCTTTTTATTTAATTTATATTTTAAAAGTAAAAACAGAAAATTATTCGAGTGATATGATTCATTCCGTAATCAGTATGTTTCCCGCGAATCAATTTATTTTTTACTGTAACTACAAAGTTAATAATAAATTGTGCTCTTTCCTCTGTAGAGACAGATTTCCGGGTGGTAAAGATGGTAAAATTTTGTATATTATCATGACGATTTTATAGGGCTTAAAATAAGTCCAAGTTCCAAGGGAGACCTAATGATAACTTCGATATCAATCATGTAATACTTGAAACACGAATATTGTTTTTGTGTTCGAGTATTGAAATTTTATTTTTTGAATGGACTTTCAAATTTAGATGAGCGATATATCTATTATGTCACATTTTTTCATATAGAAAAGATTCAATGCGCAGTAAGATTTTTTAATAGAACATAATAATTATTGTAATCCATACCATTGTGACTACAATGTGGATGTTTAATGGATACTTCAAGGCCAGGTTAAAGGTTTCATGTCTTTAAATACACTTAATACCTATAAGGAAAAACCTATTTCGAAATATATATTGTATGAACATGAACGTTTGAACGAATTTACTTTTTAAATGCTTTATCATTCATCATCAAAATACCGAGTACCTACGTAATTTCAAAATCTAAACAAAAATAAAACAACTATTGTAAAAGGACTAATTTTTTTAAATCAGAAATTTAATAGAATTAAGTCCTCGTTCTATTTGTGACGGTGACCATTTTTAAACTACAAAGAATACAAAAATTTGTTAATTTACGACAGGGTCTTTACGACTCTGGACGATTTTTTAGGATGTCAAATTACCCATGCGTGAGTTCCTTCACCAAACCTGTTTAAAAAAAAACAACCATGCACGCTCTGTATGAAATATAAATTTTTAAATCTATTGTTTTTTTTATTTTCAATATGAAATAAGTAGGTAACCTAATTCATAGATATTATATTAATAATAGTAGTTATATCAAAAAAAAACTTTTTTTATTTTTTGGTGAACGTTGACTTACTTTAAGTTCACGACAGGAGTAAGATGTACCATTTTACAACAGGCGACGTGTCTGCAATATTTACCTCTCTACTTTATATCCAAATTCTGTATTCATATTCTGTGTCCCTGCAATAATAATATAGAGATACATATAATCCAAATTATTCATTCATAACAATTATCTCCCGAATTATTTAATTGTTATTTTAAGCCTGCTATTCAAAGATATCAATAACAAATAACAAGCATTGTCTACTTTTGCTTTTAATATTATGACAATATGAAAGATAAATATTATATTGCTCTACATATGTAAAAACTATTGTACACTTCATGTTCCGGTATTAAATTATAACAAAATACGTGTAAATACATCAAGAAATAGATCCATTAAGAACGGGATCAATTTCTCAAACAACTCGTTTTACTTTACTCCGAAATGGGCGTAAAAACGGCGCTGCACTTGATTAGTCAGCCGCTCATTCCGCTTTCTTTGATTCCGGGCATGTCATGTTTTGTATGCGGCCCGTTACATCGACCTCTTGGAGGACTGGTTTAGAGAAATGTAAAATGTTTGCACCCCACTGTTGGTGCCGAGATACAACCATAACCATTTGGAACGCCGAACCTTGAGGACTCCACTTTCACACTTTCTTCGGTGAGTAATTATTATATTGCTTAGAAAGTCACGGACCACTTACAATGTTACCGCTAAGTTCAATATCGTCAGTGTCAGTCAATAGTTCTTTAGGTGAGTTTTGAGCAATACTTAGTGTTTTTTCCCGTAATTCATTGAATATGAAGTGATTTATGTTCATTGTTTACGTATTCAATAGGTTTGTGTTTTGTATTACAAGTGTTTATAATATATTCCAATTGTTTTTACCACAGTTAAACAGGTTTGATTTATTATTTAGAAACTTTGTAGATTGTAAATTTAACATACACAATCATTGTAGTAAAACTTAAAAAAAAAATACTGAAACCTTTTTTGTGAATCATTCTATCTATTAAAAATACCGCATCGAAATCCGTTGCGTAGTTTTAAAGATTTAAACATACATAGGGATATAAGGACTGAGAAAGTTACTTTGTTTTATACTACGTAGTGATAGTGTAATAACATAAAAAATATATTTTAAAATGATTTTGATGTATTTTCCAGGTCATCATGAGAACCTGGCTGCTAGTCGTGTGCGTGCTGACGGTGGTGGCCTCCTGCTACTCACAACAACAACAACTTTACAACCGCTATGATAATTTCAATGCTGACTCCATCATTCAAAACGAGAGGATTCTCCTCGCCTATTACAAGTGTGTCATGGAAAAGGGACCGTGCACTAAGGACGGCAAGAATTTTAAGCGTATGTATCTTTGAAATGTCTTTGTTTTATTTAGTTGGTGGAAGTTACATGAGATTATAATATATTATAAAACTTATGTTTTGAAATGCATACTCTACTATCCAGATATAGTCATATTAGAACCGGTTCAGGTTTACATAGAAAAGTGAAAAAGTCAAATTCAAGGAAAAAATTAATAGACACACTCATAGTTAATATCATGTAAACTAAAGAATTAGATCTTTCTATTACTAGATTTTTATTATTAGATTTTTTTTACTTTAATGTCTCTGTATGTGATAGAATGTATGGGGCAGAATAATTTCACTGATCAATGCAATGAGCCTCATCATTAACTTCTTCATTGTTCGTTTAGAAATGATGACTTACTTATATACCTTTCGATTAAGGAAATTAACAAAGTGGAATTTTAAAATTAAATAAATTAATATTACATTCTGACGTCTTCAAGATCATTCTGATTCAGAATTATGAAATCAATCGCTAAATAAACAAGAATTGAATAAATTATAATTACGTTTTGTCTCAATTTCAGGTGTCTTGCCCGAAACACTGCAAACGGCTTGTGGAAGATGTTCTCCAAAACAAAAGTCTGTCGTGAGAAAAATGCTTTTAGGCATACGATCCAAAAGTGAAGTCAGATTCGCTGAACTTCTTGACAAATACGATCCCACCGCACTCAACAGAGATGCACTTTATAATTTCTTAGTGACTGGTAATTAATAAGCGAAGAACCAATTAAACCATTTGCTCTGTTTTGATTTATTGTTAATTAATAATAAACTATCAATTATTAAAGTATTCATAAATCACAATCAACGATTCTTGAAACAGAGCATAAATAGGCATTCTGCCTCGCATAAGAGCCTGTAATAGTATTAAGTTATAAATAAATACTTGATAGCTAAACTGTGTTTTTCCATCATACCTACATTGTTGAACAAGATCAGATCAAGATCATTGCGGTTAATCATCGATTTATTTGCGTAAACCACAATGAATAAATAGTTAACAAGGACGATTACAGCGGACTGTTATATACATAATTGACGCAACATGTTTGCATTACTGAGAATTTACTTGAATATAAAAAGCTTCCTACCTAGCATATATAAAACACATCTTATCATATATAGCGCCCATTAGAATTCTAGAATTCGTTAGAAGCGATACCATTAATCTAAGATGATGAAGGTTATTGCAATTTTTTGTTTGTTTATGTTTGCAAATGCTGAAGATCAATATGGCTCAATTGATGCTGACATCAATCTCTCCGAAGTGTTGAGTAATGATCGATTATTAGCATCGTATGGAAAGTGTTTAGTTAATAAAGGACCGTGCACTCCTGAAGTTAAAAAACTAAAGGGTAAGTAAAAGTCCATTTTAAAAACTATTTTAATACTTTATACAACATTTTAAATTAAAATAATAAATTATGATAAATTGTTAGATATTAAAACTAAGTTTATAAATAATAAATCTACACAAAACTTAATGTTTAACATTAAAGTAATATAACTTAAAAATCACGTTTGCACTTCATTATAGACTAGACTATAAGTGAATTCCTTCAATTATTCCTTGCTTTCATTTTTCACTTTTATTAGTGTATTCTCTGAGTGCCCGACGAAAAGTTTCGTAGCTAACCCAACCTGAGGAATGATACTCTTTGGCCTTGTTCCAAACAGTATTATACAAATCGTCAGTAAATATTTCACCAGCTTTTTCAAAAACTTGCCTTACTACTTTAGGGTCTCGTTTAGCATACATATCCCTATGACTTATTCCCATTACTGTGAATATGCTTGGGTTTAAACACGATTTGGCATCCGACTCTTCGGGAAGATAGGATCGATCTGCTTTGCAGCAACCTTCAGGCGTTACTGGGAAATCTTTGTCAAAATATTTTCCTGATGGAACTCCCGCCATTAAACTAAAATTTGGTTGTATAATATCTTTTATCATTTCGCTATATGTCGTGCGAAAATCGAGACATTCTTCAGGAATACCTGTAATTTTGGGTAAGTCTGGAGTTGGTTCTCTGTAATTCAGTAAACCAATGAAGGACTTATACTTTATTTGAGAACTCTTCATCATATTCCAAATTGATAAAAGGGGCTCTATAAGGTCTGGATTGAAACGTATATATTTTAATTTGCATTCATCATATAGAATGTTTTTTGGCAACCATCCGGTCTTAGATATATCTAAATATCTCAAATGTAATGTAAATTTTGGAAAAAAATTTCCATCAAAACGTTTTGACATGCATTTACGTAACGTGTTCAAATGCTCTAAACATTTTAAAATCAAATTTTTGTCAGGATTCACTTCACAGGTTGTTAGACATTCTGGAACTCCGATGTCATCTAAAACTTCAACTTTACCAAAGGCGAATCCCTTCGGAACGCAATTAACGTTGTTATTAGGTGCAAGTGATAATCCAAGCCTTGAATTATTTTTTTCTAAGAAATCTGCATGTTTTGAACAAATTGGATGCTTCAAATTCAAACCTAGGCTAATACGATCATCAGTTAAACAACATTGTACTTGTCTACTTGAAGCATCTACGTTAGTTAGCTGGCCAAAAGTTTTATTAGGATTAAATGAACAATAATTTCGTGTAGTTCGATAACCACATTCTTTGGTTACAGGGGTTTGCCCACTTACAGGTTTCTTAGGGAAAGCTACTTCATAAGCATTTGAAGAAGAGGGATACTTTTTGCCCATAGTTGTCGTATAAATATTGAGCCCCTCTGGCAAATTATTTGTCGAGTCTGGTACTTTGCCGACTTGTCTTTTCCAATATGAGCTATAAATTGTATCTTTGAAGTCACTCACTAACGTTTGGAATTTCGTTTTCATTGGTGGATTAATGAGTTCTGCTCCTTCGGTAAAAAATCCAGCATTTCTCATATCACGTTTTTCTTTATGTTTTGTAATTCGCATGTGGTCAAAGGTTGAATCAGGGTAAATAGTGTCACTCAATAAAGCATCAACTTGGTCTTGAAGCGAGTAACAGGGAAGAATGTTTTTAATAGAATTCTGATCTAGGCAAGGCAGCCCAGCAGCGCAAATATTCGAATCACGCTCTATAAACATACCCATGTTGCCTTTGCCTCCAGTTGTACCTGCTTTTGAGTACCGCAACATTTTTTTAAATATGCATTAACTTCTATAAAATATTTTGTAAAGTGTATATTTTGTTTATTCACAATGTCATCTAAAATGTCATTATTGATATGACTTTTTTTGTAATCGTATGCGTCTACACCAAGGTCCACATGTATGCGTCAATCTAAGGTCAATCTAGACTGTATAATTTCAATATGAATCAAAACATAATATATAAACCACAAATAAACGCTTATACAACAATTTAAACATAACGAAATTAAGAACGAAATATACTGTGAAATATTTTTTTCACATTTTAAGTTCTTCTGAATCCTTATGTATCGTACGAATTATTGTATTTAAGAGTCAAAGCCTGATTAAAAAATTATAAATAATATTTTTATTTTTATTTATAATATACTTCATTATACAAAACAATGTAAAGAAATCTAGTACAGTTAAATAATAATAGATAATAATTAATTTTATTGAAATAAAACGTTAACAATATTTTTTTTCTCTGTTTCAGATAAGATTCCGGAGGTTTTAGAAACTCAATGTGCAAAATGTACTGACAAGCAAAAGAACATGGGTAAAACATTAGTTAAGGAAATTAAAGCAAAACATCCAAACATTTGGTCAGACTTGGTTTCGTTTTATGACCCACAAGGAAAATACCAGAAATCATTTGAAGAATTTCTTAAAGATTAAAAAATAAAATAACCATAATAATTTATAAAAAAACCGCGTGAGTATCGCGCTATCAAAATTTAATATGTATTATTATTGATATAACCAAATTAAACATTTTATTTTCATATCTAGTTGTTTCTTTACTAATATCAATTTTCCTTCACATTTTCCTTTTCAGTTATTACTTTTAAAGCACGGTTGAATGTTTCATAACAAACCCAACCCTCCGAGTGGTACTTTTTAGCTTCCTCCCAAATTTCATTAAATCTTTCATCTGTAAATGATTCGCCTGCTGCTTCGAATACTCGTTTAACTGTTTTAGGGTCTCTCTTACCATATAAATCTCTATGATTGACATGAAATAATGTTAATACGCTAGGACATAAACAAGACCTCATATCAGATTCATGCGGTAGACAAGTTCTAGCAGCTTGACAACAACCTTCGGGTGTTATCGGATAATCTAAATCAAAGTATCTTCCAGAAGGTAAACCAGCCATTCTACTTTTGTCTTCTTCTTGGCCAGGTTTTACCATTTCGGTATAGGTTGTGTTATAATCGAGACAGTCATCTGGCACATCTGGTATTTTCGGAATTTCTGGTGACGGTTCTCGATAATTTATTACATGTACAAATGTTTTGTATTCAATATTTGATCCATCAAAAGCTTGCCACATGGAGAGCAAGGGTTCGATTAATGATGAATCGAAACGAATAAGCCTTGATGCACACAGTTTGTAAACAATGTTTTTTGGTAACCAGCCAGTTTTTTCTTTGTCGTAGTATTTAAGATTCAAGTAGAATCCTCTGAAAAAAGTAGGAAGAAATCGTGATGACAAACATTTTCTCAATGAATTTAGATGACCTAAGCACTTTTTGAAAAAATGACGTTCTGGATTTAATTCACAACTGGCCAAACATTCCGGTAAGTTATCGGGAGGTTTTAATTTACCAAATGCATAGCCTTTGGGTACATTTTCAATATTGTTATTTGGCGCTAATACAGCTCCGATTCGAGGTTGATTTTGTTCTTGAAAATTTGATTGTATAGTATTAACTATAGTACGCGCTCCATTGCCGACAATCATTCTGTCATCCGTTAGACAGCATCTGGCATAGGTACCCCGTTTGTCCACAAAGGTTTTATGACCGTATGTCAGGTCTTCCTTGTACGGTGGTTCACAGTATGTGCGTTTTAACTGCGCACCTGGCTTATAAGAAGCTGGCGTTTTGTCGGGAAGTGGGTTCTTTGGCATGACGACATCATATAATCTTCCATGAAATGCAGTTTTTTTGCCAAATGTAGTGCCATAAACATCCATACCTTCTGGTAACATAGGCACGGAATCGTGCGTTTTTCCAAGTGGCTTCTTCCAATAAGAAGCAAAGGAAGTATCTTTAAAGTCATCAACAAGCGTTCGAAATTTAGATTTTATGGGTGGATTGATAATTTGTGCTACGTTACCAAAAGGGCCTGCAAAACGCATATCTAAAGGAATTGGCTTACGCAGTGGTGGTAACGGTTTAGGTGCTTTAGGTGGCATAATAGCATCACTCATAAGGGAATCTACTTCGTCTTTTAATAAGTAATGTTGTAAGGAGTCAGATACTTTATCGTCTGGTTGAGCAGAAGGTAATCCAGCAGCACAAATCCTTGGATCTCTTTCTATAAACATACCTAAATTACCCTTGCCCCCAGAAGTAGATCTTTGGCAATCAACCGGCATGGTTAATAATATAAATTTATAAAACTAATAATTCATATAAAACAAACTTGTATATCAGATCTCAAGATAAGACATTGATTTGAGTCATTCAATATGTCATTTTTAATTATTATGCATTTAAAAAGTTCTTATTGATAAATTAAACTTATTTTTTTTTTACTTTTAGTAATAAACTAAGGTAATAAAATTAATCTACTGGTTAGGGAGCCAGGTGCAAATTTGGTTAACTATTTCCTCTCAAGAGATAATTCGTCAGACGCATGAGAGTATAGTATTATAAAGCCTCGTGAACGTCAGCTGGCGCTCGGTTGGGGGGGTGAGTGGTTGTAGCCTCCCACGCACATAGGAAAAAAAATACATTCATTCATTCATTTCCTCTCAGCTAAAAATTTGTCAAATTGTAGCTAACCCAATATCTCAACGAAAAAAAATAGTCAGCTGGTTACAACATGGTGTATTATACGTCAGCTGGTGTCTCGAACATGAAAGTTAAATTTAAAGAAAAATTTATTTTCCGTTATTTCCTCTCAAACAAAAATTTACCTGATGATAGCTTATATGTAACTGTGGATAAATATATATGTCAGCTGGCTGTATCTTGGTGGAAAAACCGTCAGCTGATACGGGCGGCTACAACTGCTCTTCCCCCCAACCGAGCTCCAGCTGACGTTCACGAGACTTCATAATACTATACTTTGATGCATTTTACTAATTACCGCTTGAGAGGAACTTGGTCATAAAATTTGCTGCTGGCTCCCGGACCATACCTATAAACGTTATTCTGCCTTACTCCTTGCATTTATTTGTACGCAAAATAGATGTTAAACAATCTCAAAGATATACCCGATAAATTCATAAAAAATAGTCCGAGCCTTTAGCGGATGAGTTTGGTCACAAACACCTCAACGTGAAAATTGTTTACATATTTGATGAAGACATAGTTGAATTTAATAAAATATATACTTTTTTAATAAAAAATATGTACATAACAAATTGCAAATAGCTTTAATAGATAATTAAGGCCAACCTGCAAGCTGATGGTTCTAATAGTTTGATTAAATATTATGTTCTAATAATAAATGTCCCAGTAAAGGCACGGTTTTTATTTTTACATAATACCCAACATTTTCGATGTGAAAGATATAAAATTAACTAGTTGTTCAGTTGGAATACAATTATTGACATTGAAAAGTATTAGATGAAGTATTGTAGCTGGTTGAATAAACATAACATGATATTTGCTAAGATTTTATGCAAGTGTTGTTGAAGGAAGTTACCGCATTAAATTATATGTATTATTGAATTATTTATATGCCGTATTGCGAACATGATAAATTATTATTAAGCTTGCTCGTTTACCTATTCGATCTGTAATTTTATTAATACCTACATCGAGTATTTTTTTATTCATGATTTTATTTCAGATTCATGATTGAATTTATAAATTACGAGCTCTACAACCGAAGGCCCCAAATAATAAACAAATTTTCACTATACAACTAGTGTCAGCACGATGCAGATCGGAGTTTTATTCTAGCAATATATCGGAATCCTTTATTATTTGGAAAACTTTAATGGTTGACAGATTGCTGTGAGGTAGAGCCGTAACATATATATTACTAGCTGCTCCGCGCGGTTTCACCCCCGTGGCTCCACCCCTGTTGGTCGTAGCGCGATGATATATATAGCCTATAACCTTCCTCAATAAATGGGCTATCTAACACTGAAAGAATTTTTCAAATCGGACCAGTAGTTCCCGAGATTAGCGCGTTCAAACAAACAAACAAACAAACAAACTCTTCAGCTTTATAATATTAGTATAGATTATGCTTATATTGTAAATTAAATACCAACAAAAATTTTGCCTGTTCATATTCAATTGAGCACATTTCCTTTCTTACACAGTTATAAGCAAAATAATGGTTACTTGATTGCTGTCTTCGCCTAATAACAGTGACATACAGTTTATAAATACGATTGAAGCAAACCATATATTTTAGTTATTTCTTTGTCTTGGCTTAATCAAATAGGTAATTATTTTATTACATTTTAATTTAAAACCAGTCTAGTAGTCCAGAAATATCTTTGCTACCCTTTTTGTACATTGTGTCGATAGCAACTTAACTCAACTCTCAACTCAAGAACAGCTGTGGGTTTAATATAGGTACATATATTTGTATCTGCCTACCTAAAAATTAAGTTATCATATGCCCTAAGAAAAAGGTGTGATTGAATATTCGAACTCGATCTCGTATGACTTAAATATTTTTTTTAGTTATTTAAGTCATACGAGATCGAACATAAATATTTTCAAGCAACAAAATAATTTCATACATATTGCAGCCCATAATTAGAGTTGACCTAAAGTTGTTTCTTTGGTTAATCGCAAACCACAGCACATCTATGAAAAAAAAAATATTTAATGCCTCTGTATTATAAAACGTCAAACATATCATAAGACCAATGCAAGAGTAGCATCAATAAAAAAATCTGTAAAAAAATAATGTGAAAATTTATAATGGTGGTAAAACTATTATTATCAATCATTTGCAGCAATGCTTGAAAATTATTTCATCCTACTTCTCTCCTCAACATTAGTGCTAGCAGACTTTTACAGTCCTAGATATGATGACTTTGATATTCAACCTTTGCTAGAAAATGATCGGATACTGATAGGCTACACGAAGTGTTTCCTTGATCAGGGGCCATGTACACCGGAGGCGAAAGATTTTAAGAGTAAGTTATTTTTTATATGCATTTCAGCTTTTTGTTCTTGATTCTAGCTAACTTCTAATCAACTGTGCGTAGTGAAATTGAACAATTCTCACTCATTAAATTAAATTTGATTATTTGATGACTAGAATAATGATAGGTGTTTAGAAACGGCTCAGTTACGTTGTCTAGGAGAACCAACATATTGGTTTCTAATTTCTCTACAAGTTATATTATTTTACTACGTGATACTAAATTTCTATTTAACTACGTGAAGGACAATACGAATCATTTTAAAAATTATTTTATGTTTTAATTTGAATGTAATATTATTAAAAGGAACAATTATTTTTCAGAAGCTATACCTGAATCTTTAGAGACATCTTGTGGAAAATGTTCACCAAAACAGAAGAAATTAATAAGAACAGTGATAAGAGCTATAAGTGACAGTCACCCTGATATCTGGGAACAACTAGTGCATAAATATGACAAAGACAAAAAATATAGAGATACTTTTAATAAATTTATTGAATCAAACGACTAATACAGATAATGTTTATTTGAATAAAAATATCAAAATACTAATGTTAAACTCACAAGTTATCGATTTTATATTCACAGATTGGAAGAGCTTCCAAAAATTATTTGACAGAATATCAAATCTCATTCCTTTACATTACTTTGAAAAGTATGAATAATTAAAGAATTTTAATATAGTTACTAAATTATAAAATCAGAATATATTTCACCATCAAACAATTAATAGTGCGGTAGATTCCGGATCTATTGAGCTTTAAGTTTACTTTTTTTTAAATAATAACGATTATTAATTAATGTTAAGCACATTAAAGTAATAAAACACTCAGTAACAAAAGTAATATTTTTATTAAAACACTTTATAATGACATCATAATAACTTCGAATTGAAGAACATTTTACAATTTTGAACAGACGTTTTAAAACCCAATCATTAATTTTAACGTAGACACAAAATGATCTACTTAACTCTTCTTAGCAGCATCAAGTTTGTCCTTGTATCTCTCTTGGTAGATGTTATCAGGGTCATATTTAGTGGCCAATTCCTTCCACAATTCTGGTCGCTTATTAACTAAGTGTTTGATGACTTTGTCTGCGTTGCTCTTCTGTTTCGCAGTACATTTGTTACATTCATGTTCTAGGGCGTCAGGTAAGGTTTCCTTCAGTGTTTTTGCGTCAGGTGGACACCGGCTTCTGTCCATCAGGCATTCCACATAACCTTTTAAGAGCCGTTCTGATTGTAATACCTCTTCTACGTTTATGTTGTCATATTTGTCGGTGTATGTGGATTTGGACCACACCACGGCCGCCATACATAACACGAGTAGTGCTGTGAGTTTCATTGTAAACCTGGAAGGAATTAATTAATAGTTGATTAATATGATTATTTTGGAACATTGTAAAAGTTTAACTCTTCTTCTTCTCTCAAATCTTTAAAATTAGGTATATAGTAAATAAAATCTAAAAGGGAATAAAATATGCTTGTAGATATATTGTAAGTATATGATACGTGTGGATATAACATTTTCTTAAAAATAACATTATTTTGCTATTAGCAGATAATTCATTATTTCCCAAAGAGAATTCAATCGATTGTAATTCTGTATTCAAAACATTAACCACTAGTTTCCATTTACAGGTTATTTGTAAAAAGAAATAAGTAAAGGAGGATATAGTTTTTAAATAAGAAAAAATACTTCTAAGTATTCACGATTAATATTTCATCCCATGTTGTAATAGATATTTTAACAATAGCTAGGTTTATATCAGCTTATATAAAACAATGATTTAATCACTTCCATTATCCATTGTTTGTTGTGGACATAATTGTTATCATCTAAACAATTATCTTTCAGGCTTAACAATACTTATATTGAAAATAGTTACCTACCTGACTTGTTTTTACAAACGTCATACAATTTTTTTACGTATCAATAGTATTTTTCCTATAACTGTAGATGTTCTTTGATATTTATGTATTTCATATTAATATCAACATCTTAATTAAATATAGTGCGATTTTAATAATAAACAAACTAAACCCTGAAGACCAGAAAAGATATGTCAAAATGTTGCAAATTTCCTAAATTATATCATGTACCTAATTATTTACTCTAGAAGCACAAGCTTACGATTAACACGACTACTAGAATGAAAATGATATCTAATTGTACGGCATTTCCTAATTAATAGACCTACGGAAATATTTATAAATCCGTTCATTACTTATTGTTGAAAGGAGAAACATCTGCACTACTATTACGATTTCCTTAATGATGCAGTAGTATATAGTTTTTATTGAAATAATTCACAATTTTATTACTGAAAATTCTAGATACATATTGTTTAAATTTTGCTTTACGTAAAATTAATTGATTTCTTATTGCTTCATTCAAAGTAGGTAATATTATAAGCCAAGAAAGATTTCTTAATGCTATTTACTGTCTTGTATTTTAATATTTTAATATAAATATAATTATTCAAATACCTAATAAATTATAATAACAATTACGAACTATCGCACATTGATTAGTTTAATTCGCTCTACTTCAAATTAAAAATAAGGTAGGTAAATAAATAAATTTATTAGCCCAATAAGTAATGATAATAATTTAAAATAGATATTAAAAAGCAACAAACCGAAGTAAAAATCTTATTTATTAAATAATTAATTGATGATCGCGACGAAATCTTTCCTAACGAAGCAGCGTTAATTGTAATTCAATTTAATATTTTTTTTTAATTAATTAATTAATATTTATTAAGTAAATGTGCATTACACTTACCGTTAGATATCCTAAAGTGATGCCTGTGCAGTCACAACTGTGAGGATATCACGACCACCTAGGACATTTATACATTTATACTTGTGTTCATGATTGCAATTAAAAGTGCATTGCGTTGTTGATATTACAATCAAAGACGTAATTTATTCATAAAATATAAGACAATAGCAAACATGATCGGAAAATCGCCGTCATACACAAAGAAAATTCTCATGGGTTTCGTAACTGAAATAAAAAACACATTGATGTTTACAAAACTATGGAATGCATAATCTTTATCTTCGATTATTTCGAATGAATACAGGATATATTTATCATAAGAACACTAACAGTAACCTTAAAATCCTTCTAATATTATCTATGCGTTTGTAAGGATCGATGTTTCTGTGTTTGTTACTCTTTCACGAAAACACTACTGCAAGGATTATGATGATACTTCATACTTCATGCAGTCATGTAGCATATTTACCAGAATAATGCATAAGATTCAGAAAAAATAGTATTTGCCCACGGGTTTATCCGCGGATGAAACCGCGCGGCGCAGCTTCTATCTTCATAATATATTTGTATTTCTTTGTTACAGTTGGAATTCATGGAAAGATTTCAATTTTTCTATTTTCGTCTTGTTGTAAGTTCTGTAGCGATTGAAATTAGAGCGGCGAATCGCGACTACATTCAGGTAGAAAAATTTAATCCTCGTAGCTTTCCAAACCATAAAGCATGAGTGCAGTATACCTACCCTAATTTCACGGTAGGTTTAAATTTATTTAAATATGAGGCCTTTTCTAGTTAAGAGTGATCCCACGGGTTTCGGGAAAGATTTAAAGACCTGGTACAACTTCTTGAAGAAGTTTTTCGAAGTTTTGGTTTTCAGTGACACATTATTATTTATTAACACATAGGTAAGTACCTAAATAAATAGTAGAGTTAAAACTTCTAAAGAACGCGAAAAATTCCAACCTGTTTTGGCAGGGCTACAAATTAAATAAAATTTATTTACCTACCTATTGTACTCAATCCTTTTGATGATTGAATATTCCAGGCACGAATAAAATCCAAATGTAATTAATTTAGCTTTTTGCGCTAAGAAAATGAGTCACAAATTTGAACATTTTAAAGTATATACAAAAAGTTTAATGAATCAACATTAATTTAAAAACTTCTTGAAAAGTACCTAATATATTATGTAGGTACATACATACAGATATATAAAACTGATGTTCGTTATTGCGTGCGTGCGGAAAAGTTTTATACTCTAGTTACACGTCATGTCATTATAAAAAGCGCCTTTTTCAATGACTTCTTAATTCTTATTCTATCTAGGTGAAGTAACTTTATTGATAACAAAATATAATAAGGTTTATATAATTTCTAACAAAACGCTGGCTTGGCTTTAAATTGGGGTTTATATAAAAATTAAAAAATACTATAGCTTTAGATATCATCAATTTAAACCTCAAACGCTATTTCTAACAGACAAAAAAAAATTACATTATCATAAAAAGGAACAGTTTTATGCTAATCCAAATTAAGCAATAGTTAATTGCGTTACAATATTGAAATAATTATAATAAAAAAATCTAGAAATGTAAATAGGTACTAGGACATGCAACTGCAATTAAAATTACTCAGGTCCTAGCCTGCTACCCCGCGACCTTAGAACTTGTTTCTAACTATGAGTCAGTATTGAACATTTGAATAGCTTGTCATGAGGTCAATACTTGTAGGCATTAATCTTCAATTAATCCTGTTTACACCACAGGACTTTCAACAAACTTAAAATGATTCAATACCTAGGTACCTACTTGATCATTTTTTAAGGTTATGGATGTGAAATTTTGAATGTGTGGAAGAAAAGGATTATTACTTCGTGACAATGACCAAATAAAATATTCAGACATACCAGAAACCAATCTACAGGAATAGAGGCAATCTAGCTAGCTTATATATATATATATTATATAGTAAAAATATTTAGTTAGGTCCTTTTCTTTAACCTCCAGTCCTTTCCTTTGTTCTCTCGTCAAACTTTTCCACATCCTATACGTGTTCTATACCTTTTATTTAGGCGGTGGTAGCGCTTTTCATCACCACTATCAACCCACCAGCTCTTTTGCCGACTATGAAAAATTATAAAAAAGCCGCTAGCCATCGTCTGCGTTTCCTACTTTTTAAATGAACTTTGGGAAGGGTTTAATATCGGGAATAAATAAATAATAAATAATTGGTACGGTCTGGAAAGCGAAAGACATGTCGGTAGCATTGTGGTAGCATGCAATGCATTGGCAAACACTGTGGTAGTATTTTAATAAATAAGTATAATATAGGTATTAATTTACACTGATCTTCTATGTCCCTACCCTGGTCCGAGCTGTCACGATTCACGTGTAGAGTTTTTCAGGGAGAGAGCTTCAGATAATTATTATTCCACATTTAGATATACGAAGATAGATTTTTTTTAAAACAGCATAATATTTACATTTTCTACAATAATTTAACTTAGAAATAGTCTCAGGCACGCAAAGTCATAGAAATAGGTTTTTTTAGGGGTATGCGTCTCAGAATCGAAAACATTGAATATTTCGGATTTCATTTCGACACAAAATGCAATTTTCGGTTCGGTGCCGATTATAAAGTGTTCCAAAATTTTCTTCCAAATATCATCAATCATTCAATGTGCAGAATTTGATATGTGTACTGTGATTTTTTTTTATGTTAAATCCAGTAAAAGAGCAGGCGACTCACCTTCTGCAAGGTTGTCGCCGCCCATGAGCGTTCGCAGTGTCAGGGACTCTACAAGCTTTTTGCTGGTTTTTGATAGTACTATTATGAAAATACCTATATCATATCAAATAAATAGTTTATTATAATGGGTTATTATTTGTTAAGTATCATTTTTATTAGATATATTTAAATAAATTTAAATATTCAAAGCGGTTTATAAATACTATTTGTGCCAATTCAATATTGGTATATTTTTGGACTTGGCTAAGGCCTTTGACACCGTGTCCATACCGATACTCCTGAAGAAACTGGAAAGTGCTGGTAATCAAGAGTAATTAGTAATTAATTAGTAATTAATTAGTAATTCTGGTAATCCTTGGTATCAGAGGATTGGCACTACAACTATTAAAAAGTTACCTTACGAACAGAAAGCAGGTTGTCAAAATTGGAAATATAACTAGTTCTGAATGTGCGATTACATATGGTGTTCCCCAGGGTAGCGTACTAGGCCCTACTTTATTTTTAGTGTATATTAATGATCTCTGCAATATATCTCTGTCTAATGGTCGTGTGGTGACTTTCGCTGACGATACGGCCCTCGTTTTTAGTGGCAGTGACTGGACGAAAGCTAAACAATCAGCTGAAACTGGCCTTTCAAGAGTTATGGCATGGCTGAATAAAAATGTTCTAACATTAAACTTAGAAAAAACCAAATTTATAACGTTTTCCTTATACAAGTCTTCTCAGCCAAAGGATCTCACCATCACAGCACATACGTGTAACACCTCCGAAAACATAGCATGTACATGCAGACAATTAACACGCACTGTCACTATTAAATACCTAGGTGTACATTTGGACAATCAGCTCAACTGGAAGCACCATATTCAACTAATGTCGTCTCGTATTCGTAAACTTATGATCGTATTTAAAAAGCTGCGCTCAATTGCTGATCAAGATGTTTTAAAAAAAGTTTACTATGCGATATACCAATCGGTACTTTCTTATTGCATTCAATCGTGGGGTGGGGCAACTAAAACACAAATGCTGAAAGTCGAAAGAGCACAGAGAGCTGTATTGAAGGTAATGATGTCAAAACCTATATATTATCCCACTTCAACTCTTTATAACGAGTGCAAAGTTCTCTCCATCAGGAAGCTTTATATTTTGAACTGTCTTGTTGCCACTCACTCGCAGACGAACTGGAAGGAATTGAAAATTGTAAAGAGGCGCAAGGACAGAGTTCTTAACTTGCCGTTTGTACACACCGCAGCTGCTAAACGTTTCCACGGTTACTTAGGTCCACTTCTTTACAACAAATTCAATAAAATCTTAAACATTCGCAATTTGACAATATATGATCTGAAAAACAAACTAACAAACTTATTACTTACCTTCTCTTACGGGGAGACTGAAGAAATTCTGAAAGCGCAACTATAACACTTTAAAATAACCATATAATTATCTAAATTTTATAATTAATTAATTGTTAGTTTTATAATTAAACGCCAATTTAATCACACACATATGCATACACACACACATACACACACATACACACGCGAAGACACACACATTCACATACTCGCTCTCACACTCGACTACTGATACACACACTTTGCATGCCTATTTTGTTTTCCTTTTTTAAATTTTTTGTGTTTTTGTACATTTTCTCAATAATTAATAATGTAATAATTTAATTGATACACACACTTTGCATGCCTATTTTGTTTTCCTTTTTTAAATTTTTTTGTGTTTTTGTACATTTTCTCAATAATTAATAATGTAATAATTTAATTTTGCATAGTACAATACTATATGGCTAAGACTAATGTGGAAGGCGTCGGTCGTCTCTAGCACAGGTTTATACCTAGTTGAGGCGATCGTCGAGTTTGTATAATTTATGTCAATGTATTGTTACTCAATAAATGATTTTTATTTTTATTTATTTATTTATTTATTTAAAATATGCCTGCTTTTTATTAAGAGTTAACTCGATAGATGTAGTACTGGCCTGTAATAATTCTATAGGAAAAATAAATTTATTTGGTAATTTTAAATGCACATGCATATAAAAGCACTTTTTTACACTCTATACTTTCAGTCTGATCTTGTTACGTCTATTTGTAGCTGTTTTGCTTGTTTAGTGAACAAACATCGTTATTAGGGTACCTACTTTTCCAAAAGAGATGTGCTATGCAGCTATGCATCGAAAATGTAATAGCTATGTTATGAAACTGTGACCGTTTCTACTGATACTAAGCTAAGTGACGGTGCAAGTAAGATGTGCAATGAAGATGCGCCAGTCGCCGCCGTAAAGAATAAGCTGTGTGAGGAAGATGCGTAGATCGAGTGATAAGTAGGCTCGGCAGCTTTTACCTCAGACAATCAACAACAACTGAAAATCGCACAATAGTTTCTGTCAATCGTCTGTTTCGTATATTACAACTAGCAAATATTAATCAGCCATCGACAGTGCAGCCTCTGTTGAGCAACTGAAAGACTAAAAACGCATTGGTCGCTAATGTAATGTCAATGACTGCAATCTGTTAAATATGCGACACCCCTCATGCAAGTCTCATGCTTGTTGTTGACTTGATGCTGGTTGTGTTATGCGACGGCGACGCAACAGCTAACATAATATTATGATTTTTTTTTACTTTTCGCGACAAGTCTAGCACGTATTCTTCTATATAAAAACTAGCGGTCCGCCCCGGCTTCGCCCGTGGTACATATGAAAAATAGATGTTGGCCGATTGTCAGACTTACCCGATATGCACAGAAAATTTCATGAGAATCGGTCCACCCGTTTCGGAGGAGTATGCAGACTAATATTGTGACACGAGAATTTTATATATGTTATAGTCAAAGTCCGATACACAGTCTCTTCGCGGAAGGACTGGTTTATCCTAGGTTTGGCCAAAGCCATCAGTCAATCCCCGAAATACATTTCAATTTCGCCCTTTGCCTGAAGTATTTTTAGTCAAACCCAGGAGCTCCTAATTTTTCAGTCAAACGTCGAAAGTAAATTATTCTGTTTCGGTTTTGGCCTAGTCAATCCTAGAAGCGACTGCAATTCTTCTAAATTATTAAAACAATTAACATTAATGCCTCACTATGTCAGAAAAATGATTAATTTGTCACTTTAATTACCTAAGAAATTATTAAAACAATTAACATTAAAGTTAATGCCTCACCATGTCAGAAAAATGATTAATTTTTCATTTTAATTACTTAAGAAATTATTAAAACAATAAACATCAAAATTTTAAAATGGTATTTTTTTATACTTAATCTTATACAAACTAACCTCCGTATATTCCAAAGCATTTATTTATTTATTTTATACTTTATTGCACATCGTACAAAAGGCGGGCCTAATGCCACACGGCATTCTCTCAAAGCATCTCAAATATAAAAGTGAAAATCACGTAAGCTGAACAATCAGGTGTCAGAACTGGCAGAGTTAAGCGGTTCTTAAGACTTGAAAGCTACTTAAATGATAAAATGCTTCCAAATATACGAAGATAAGACACTTCATACCTATATCGGAGTTTGACTCGTCAAACCCCGATTTAATAAAATTGTGTTTTGACGTTTGCCTGACCAAATTAGTCTCTCCCAGGTTTGACGAAAATTGTTTAGTCAAAGGCCGAAAATTTACATTTGTTTGGGCTTTGACTAAGTCATTCAGTCTGACCTGAGGATTGACCAGTCCAACCTAGGAGCGCCGGAGCTTCGGAGTTTGCCTATAACATATATAAGATATTGTTCAGTTGAATCCGTTTTCACCAGTGCTACGCTATAAGCATTAATTAATATGATTGGTCATCAATGTGTGATCACATCTCTGGTGGAAAACACCCTTGGTAAGACCACATGATAAGAATATGTGAAACTAAATATACTTAGGTAGGTAATAAAATATATGAGTATTTGTCAGATTTACTAAAATAATGACAGTGCGTTTTTATACGTGTATCAAAAAAAGGTTAATCCACGTCATTCAATTCATACACCGAGACGTCATTACCTTGACTATGGGAGAACAATATAATTTTATCTTCAACTAAATATGTTTAGAACAAATATCATATTCAATGGTCTAGTGCACATTACTAAAACAAAGTTTGAATAGACTTTATACACCTACTAGACTGTTATAAAAAATAGTAAAGATTTCTTAGCCTTAATTAACTTCAGGATTTTCCCTCCATCTTTTATGCAAAAAAAATATATAAAAATAGAACGGAAGTCTAGAAAACATGCGTCATGATTTAATAGTGTTTTGTCTCCATTTTTGCGTCATTATGGTTGAAAACCATAAATAGTAATTACCTACTACTATACGTGAATTCACATTATGAGTTCGTTTGACCACATTTTGGCGGCGGCGTCATCACGATTCTGATTGCTAATGTATAGGGCACATAAAAAACAAGATTCGACGTTTGGTGTAAACTGTCCAATGACCTCAAACGTATAAAAAATATATAATATATATGTATATTAAGTTCCTCTTGGTCACTTAAAGCGTCACTCTATGATTGCTGAGTTAAAATACAGAAAACAATAGTAATCTGCAATAACGTTAGCACATAAATTTATCTAACCATTTAATTGCCCATTGATGATTTAGAATAATTTTTTGGGATCACTATTCGGAACCTGGTTGGCAATAAATGAAACATCTCTGTACATGTTATTCAGCCCCATATTAAATAATATAATCTCTAGAATCTAACAATCATATCCTTATATGCTACTATTTCAAGAAACATTTTTAAAAGACAATAAATTAAGCAGGGACCTTAGTCCTATTAACATAATGTGCTAAAAAATTGTCATTTAGCTGTGCGCCTGACCCTGACCTACGATAATTTTGTCATAACACTAATAGCTAACTAATGTTGACTAGACCATAATATCATCAAATAGACCTCATGCTACATGCACATTATAAAGGCATAGGAATTCGATTTCCTCCTGACTGTTTTCTAAGTAGGTATCACGATTAGATACTATAACCACATTGATCGAATAGTTGTCCTTGTGTTGTATGGGAGGAACTCATTAATATTTTCCTGCCTATAAATTAACATCAGATAAGGTTATATTTTCTATCTGAGAGGTTATTTATCATTCCGTACCACAGATCGCAAGACACTTGAATCGACAACAAGCTCATATGCTCACGCGTGTACCATTTCCATCCGATGCAATCTTTGCGGACTATTTTTAAATAAATTAATATTAATTATTGTACAACTCTTAAGTAGAAACAAATGTTTATCCATGAATATACGTAACAGAATAAATAGCTGGAAAAAACAAAGGCTCACACGACCTTTAAGCATCGGTGGCAACTAGATCTTATTAAGCGCTACACATCACATCGAAGGCCAATATGCCCATTATATTGTCCACTTGCATTTATTTTGCATTAGATACAATTAATTAATTACAGACCCTCTTTGAAGAACAATGGATTAGTAATTTGTTCCTCGTGTTATTAAAAGGTATGCTCCTTTTTAGGTTGGACCCTGTACACCTGCTTCGGATGTACAATTTAGTTTGTAATGTACGAAGCATAGGCTAGAATTGTGCCCTTTGGGTGCCTTTAGTTCATGATTTGAAGATATTTTTCAGTGAACTCTTTTACAGTAAGTTACCAAAAATAATTAATAAAATTTTAAAATTTATAAAATTTACCAGAATTATTTTGAATCCGTAATACACGAGGCAATTGTACAATAGCACTTGATTTCAGTAGATACATATAATAACCATATAACCTTTTTTTAGACTTTCAAAAAACTAATGTATCTTTTAATTAGCGGGAGTTTTGGATGTTCGTATAAATTAGATTTTTTTAGATTAGATTTAGATTTAACCTCTCAGAATTACATATTGCGAATATAATTGTATGATGTATCGTATTTTTTTTATCTAAAACCTATTAATAGAATAAGTAAATTTAATTATTCTAGCAATTACATGGCCAATGGAAGTTTTACACTATGAGGTAATTCCCACTTGTCATACGTTTGAAAATAAAGGTCTTTCATTAACTATAATGGGAAAACTTGAGAATTTTACACATGGATTTAATTAAATTGTTTACCGGTCTTGTTTGGTAAACAACGAGTTTATGTTGTCATGGTTATCGGAGAATTTTATTTGTACCTTTATATTTTATGATTATCTTATACATAACTACCTTTCCACCCGCGGCTTCGCCCGCTTTGTCTAAAACCTAATAAATTATATACTAAAACCTTCCTCTTGAATCACTCTATCTATGTATTACAAAAAACCGCATCAAAATCCGTTGCGTAGTTTTAAAGATTTAAGCATACATAGGGACATAAGGACACAAAAGCGACTTTGTTTTATATTATGTAGTGATATTATTTTCTCGTTCCTGTCTACGTTTTCTTTCATATTAGTAGCGTTAGCTACAATAAGTATATAACTAAGTATTCTGTGACATAAGGTAAAAAAACCTACGTGAAGAAGATCTAAGCAATGATGAAAACTAAATTGCTTGAATATAGGTGTACTAAAAAAAAAAATAATTTATGCTCGCTAGATTTTCCTCTTTAGCTATAAAAATGAGGCCAAAGTATATCACATATGGGCTGTTATTTTATCCTTATACTTATTGTATTAATTTATTAAATGGCCGTTTGTTAAAAGTAAGATACTGTTCTACATTGAAGAAAATTAGTACAGTTTATTATTTATTTAATTTTCATTCAATACATCTCCTTGTACGTATTTGTTCTAACGATCACTTTATTTCATTACGAAACCACCACCATGAAATTGTTAAATTTATATTTTGGTCAAAACATCGATCAACTTCATTATGAAAAATTATGCCTTTAGATAATACTAGCTTTCCACCAGCTTCGCCCGCGTTTGCAAAGAAAAACTGCGTATCCCCCGTTATCGTGGGATTACCGGAATAAAACCTAGCCTATGTGTTAATCCAAGTTACCCTCTATATGTGTGCTAAATTTCATTTAAATCAGTCCAGTGATTTATGCGTAAAAACCATACATACATTATTACAAACCTTACATTACTCTTTATAATATTAGTATAGATATTATGTTATTTCAATGATGATAAGACATTTTATGCATGCTGGATGGTTGCAATTATAAAATAAAATATTCAGTGAATTTATCTAGAAGATAAAACTGGTGACGAAATGCTAGAGCCTTAATTCAGGGAGCCATCAAAGGGCACACAAATCTTTCATCATTATTAATTATTTTAAAAGCTTCTCAACTCGTAGCTTATAAATCGTTAGTTATTATATAGTACCTATTATACATATATGCGAAAGTTAATTTGTTTGTTTTTATTTCTTTCTTTCACGTCGCAACGGAGTGCTTTTATGATATTATAATTTTTGTATCTGGAGGTAGGCTGTTAAAGAATGACAAGGGCTTTTTTACTGCGGTGAAACATCTTATTCCGATGGGAATTATATTTATGCCGCGGGCGCATTCACAGGCGGCTAGTTTGTTTGTTTGAACGCCCTTATCTCAGGAACTACTGGTCCGATTTGATCGATAGCCCATTTATCAAAGAAGGCTATAGGCTATCACCACACTACCACGCTAATACCAACAGGAGCGGAGCGAGAAGCGGTAAAACCCCGAGACACAGCTAGTGTATAGACCTTCTAGTCTTAGGTAGTCAAATTGTAACCTTACTAGATATAGCAAGGTCAGCCTATACATTTTTAATTATTTTGAATTATCATATACATACCTAATTGATACGCGGTAGTTCCTTTTAAATTTTTATATATGATAATGTCGTAATTTAACATTAAAATTTACAATTTTTATGGTAAGGAAAATACGTCGAACAAATAAATATTTAGGGTAATTTTTACCCGTTCAAGTGTAGATAGTAATACATAGCAGTAATCCATATTAAATTGAATTTATTATAACATGCTACCTATTTAATTACGCTAATAATTATAAGTTTACGTTGAAATGTTATCTATAAGATCATAGGTTACGGTTTAAGTGACAATTTATGTATTGTAAATTACGATAAAATTGCATTAGGTATATGTATTTGAATTTTTACTTGAAGTATCTATCTTTCATTTATTTTTTACATAGGTTTCCGTCCGCGGCTTCGCCCGCATAGTCAAAGAAAAACCCGCATAGTTCCCGTTCCCATTTTCCCGGGTTAAAAAGTAGCCTATGTCCTTTCTCGGGTATCAAAATACCTCCATACCAAATTTCATGAAAATTGGTTCAGTAGTTTAGGCGTGATTGAGTAACAGACAGACAGACAGAGTTACTTTCGCATTTATAATATTATATTTTTTTTTTTTGCATAGATACTGTAAAAATATCCATTTAGAGCTTTTTTTTAAAGTTAAATGTTTAAAAGTACAAGTAGAAACAAATCGGCTTTACTTGGTAATTTTTATTTTTATTAATAGAACCTAATGTAGATTAAAATATGAAATGACCTCCAGGTCAAAATACCTTCCAAGGTATTTTACATTGTTAATTAATTTTAAGACTATCTTTTCCGATCGCGATAATACGCGCAAATACATATAGAAAATTATACATATGAATAACCAGGCAACTCCGAGGTTATTCCACGTTATTCCATGGAGATGCCTGCACTGCGCCTTACTACAATATACAATCTTTGTTCCAGTGATCTATAATGAAATAGAGAACACACTTATTAGCTCCACATAGATATATGTACATATTATATAAGCCATATAATTACTTTAATTTGCACATAATTGGAACAACAGCCTTAAAATTTTTACGGCAGGGTTAACGGTATGGGTAATATTTTTTGAGCAGAGCTTTATTGTGTGTTTGAGCAGAGCGTTTTAAATTATTATTATTCAATGTACAGTATGCTTAGGCAAAGCCTCCCATGGTAACTCATAGAATTAACATTCTTTTCGTTTATTATGTTGCTACCACAAAAGATATCTATGCTATTTTTCCGTAAGAATAAGTATGTTGCAAATGTAAGTTTTTCTTCTAGGTATACGACTACTCGTCTAACAAATATCTACTTAATGAGTGGTATCATATATTATACTGAACTTCAAAATTTTCCAAAACCACCTACGTCAGTATGAGCATTTCAAGGTTCTAATCAAAACAAAACAAAGTAATTGTTACCGCTTGTTTGTAAACTTGCATAATAATTTATGTATCAAAACAAAAACCTTTGTAAAACCTTAATAAGATAGATAGATAGATAGATAATTCTTTATTGCACACACACAAGATTTACAATAAACACAGAGAAAGACAAATAGATGCAAGTATGTACAAATGGCGGCCTTATCGCTAGGCAGCGATCTCTTCCAGACTACCATTAACATTAACAGGAAAACACATTTAAAGGAGGTGGGTGAGCAAAAATTATTGCGTTGGGAAAAATAAATTTTATCACGTATAATTACATAAAGCATGCATAATATAAAATAAGAATATAATAAATACGATAATACATATTATATACCTAAAATAAATAATAATGAATAACTTAATACAGCGTAAGAGGAGAAAAGAAAGAATAGGACAACAGCAATGAAATGGAGAAAGGATCAAGAGAGTGATAGATAGTGTGCCTTGAGGAGATTTTTGAAACTGCCCAAAGTTTGAGCTTGTCGAACTACTAGAGGGAGTTCGTTCCATAGCTTAACAGCGCGAACTGCAAAAGAATTGCTATAGAATTTGCTGTTCGCGACTGGGACACGTAAAAGCAGAATAAAAGGAGATTCAAAATATAACTTTTTAGTACTTACGTAAATTGACCCATAATATTATAATTTTTAAGGAGCTTGTACATTGTCCTATGTAGGTATCTTGAGTTTAGTCCGGGATACATCGCCCATTTTTGCAAGTGATTACTATCAAGCTAATTTTTCGTGAGTAGCTTTATTTTGATGAGATGCCCAATAATTTCATGTACGAAACTCTCGATTGTGGTAGCTTACAGAGGTAACAAGGATAAAAATGTTTGATTTGACGGTTCTCAAATATTTATTACGCAATTTGTAGGACAATATGTCTGTTGAATTATATAAGTATTAAATAAGTGAAAATAAAAAAAATCAGCTTGTTAGTAATCATTTATGATGACTTCGTTATCGATACACATTGGAAAGGGGGACTCTTTGATAAAACCATAGATTTTGTAGGACAAATATTTTTTCGAATAATTTAGATAATTATCTTGAGATTGAACAAAAAAAAACATTCACTTAGTAATTAATATTTAAGAACCATCAAATCAAAATATTTTATCCTTGTTTCCTCTGGTCGCTACCACAATCGAGAGTTTCATACATGAAATTATTGGGCATCTCATCAAAATAAAGCTACTCACGAAAAATTAGCTTGATAGTAATCACTTGCAAAAATGGGCGATGTATCCCGGACTAGTTTCCCTAAATCTGCTGAAAACGCGTTTTCACTTTTCATCTAGATTTTTTTTCGTTTTTTTTATACGTAGACGTTTAGTAGGTGGACGTTTGACCCCACCTGAAAAGTGGTGACGATTTCAGGCCTGAAGAATTTCTTTCTCTATTTCTTTCTTTCTTTCTATTTAATTCCTCAAGAAAAATAAACATTTATTTCAGATTTTTAAACAAAATTTTCATTTAATATTTACGAAAGAACAATGCATAGCGTGCAAAAAAATTGTGGTTATTTGTGCAAAAGAAAGTTTCACGAGTGCTTAAAAATAAATTATGTAAAATAATGTGAAAGGTCAAAATGTAATCTGAAAGATGGTAAGTAGTTAAATTTCATACAAACATTTACACTTTAATAGTTTATATAATAATTTTTGAAGACAACAGACTCTTTTTCAAAGAAAGGTCCTATTTGTTCTGAGAAAACAAATACCCAAAACTTTCTTTTTTATGATAATAGATTCTTCTGAGCCCGGGAGAGACAAATTTAATATTGTTATCAATCAACTCCTATTATAATTATATGACGTTATCTAGGTATCCATAGGTATGTACAATTAAACAGTAACCAGGCCGTTCCTGTGCATTAAATAATTTTTAAAAGACTGCTTGACAAAAAATCTAAGACGGCGACGACCAGACGATAATATTAAAATAAAATATGACTTTGTTGTGATAAAAAAGCATGCGGTTCTATCCTAAAATCATGCAGTTTCACGTATAATACAACAATATTTTACAATACATTAATAATTTACTTAATACTTCTTGTCTCAAAGCTTGGCATAAAAGTTTTCCATCCATAAAAGTTTTCTTTGCTGTTATTCAAAACAAATTAGCTCTACTCTACTTAAATAAAATATATAAAGACGAGTGACAGTTATCATCACGACAATCAAATAGAAACCAATTATCGATGACAATAACACACCGAGATTAACATATTTCTATTGAACTAAACACTGTCGTCTGTAATCGTGGATTTATTTGAATAATTCCTGAGAAATACGATAATTGTAACGCCATGTATTAGTGCGAGTTTTTATGCATCAGCTAGCTAATGGAATAATGTTCTGAGGAACAAATTAGATGGTTTAAGCTTCACGCTAACTACTATAAATACTGCGTTACAACGTTAGCAACATAAGTCACAATTGTGTCGTACAATTAGAACCACTGTAATGGTAGGTTTGAAATATTTAAAAATATAAATTTAAATGTATTGTGTTTCACAATAAAGAGTGTGTGATTCGTGATATTTTCAGATGGCTGGGAAACTCTTTGTATTATGCTGTCTGCTGGTAGCGGTTTACGCCGACGAAAAGTACACGGACAAATATGATAACATCAACTTGCAAGAAATCCTGGATAACAAGAGGTTGCTGGTGGCTTACAGTAACTGCCTCTTGGACAAGGGCAAGTGCAGTCCTGAGGGAAAGGAATTGAAAGGTAAGCCTACATTCTCACCTTTTAAACAATGGTCACATTTTACAACAATTTTGGAAATAATTCCAGAGTTCTGAATGCCAAGGACTGATTAAAAATGAAAGAATGAAATAAATTTGACAGAATGAAATAAATTTTTTAATATATTAAGAAGAAGCACGGAGCATCTATGTTTATGATAATATTTATATTTTTTTATTATACCATTTTTATTTAAAAAAAAGTAATAAGAAAAAACAAAACCGACCTTTTCAAAATAAATAAACAATACTTTTAAAAATATCTACAAAAAATTAAAACTCAATGTTCAAGTTAAATATAATATAGCCTTTTAGGGCCGATTTTTCAATGCTTGGATAAAACTTATCCGTCCAATAAAGTATTACACGATAATATTAAAATGTCACGTAAACTGTCAAACACGTTCAATTAGAATACGTTTTTTAAATGGTAGTTTTATACATTATTCGACGAATAAGTTTTATCCAAGCATTGAAAAATCCATTCATTACAATACGGTATGCATTATTTAATTATTTTTTTCCATTCCTCTGTTTATTCCATAACCACAAAATAATAAAACATTACCTTATATCCTTCATTTATAAAATATTAGATATTCTTCATCTACGAACCACTGTCTCATAAACTGAGAAGCGGTTATGAAATGCATAGTAATTATCACCTTATACCCTATGATTTAACCTCATAGCAAGACGTATAATTTCATTCATAATCTTACAGATCACATCCAAGACGCTCTGGAGACGGGATGCTCTAAATGTACTGAGACCCAGGAAAAAGGCAGCTACACCATGATCGAGCACTTGATCAACAAGGAGAAGGAAATCTGGAACGAGCTGACCGCCAAATACGATCCTGAGGGCAAATACAAGAAGAAGTACGAGGAACGTGCCCAGGCTAAAGGTCTCAAGCTGTAAATGTAAATTTGTCTCGGATCTTGGATTTTTTGTTTACTTTTCTAATAAATGGTTAGAAATATATTTTCTCGTTTAAATTTCATCCTTGGAAATTTTGAAACAATAATTTGTTGGCTTTGGTTTTATGAATTAGTTAAAAGTTTATAAATAACTTTAATTATAATGCAAGCTAAGTCTTTGTTATAATTAGAATCTTGATTATATTATTCAATTGATAACATACTTTTATTTTAAACAATCATGGTTTTAATTGGATGCAATACAAAAAATATACCTAATACATAATATGTATTACATAGTATTAAGTATATTATAATAATTAATTATAATTATTACTATTGAAATAAAAAGAAATCTTAATATACATATATAAATCTCGTGTCACAATGTTTTTCCTCAATGGACTCCGAAACCACTTAACCGATTATAATAAAATTCGCACACCATGTGCAATTCGATCCAACTTGAGAGATAGGATAGGTTTTATCCCGGAAATCCCACGGGAAAGGGAACTATGCGGGGTTTTCTGTGAAAATGCGGGTGAAGCCGCAGGCGGAAAGCTAGTAATAATATAAATAGTAATACATACATAATTTAACCCGGAATTTTCCTCTTGTTTTTGTTGACTGTAAAGTAATATGTAATTATAATCACTCCTCATTTTTTAAACAGAAAACACAAGTAGCTGAAAATCTACGCATAGATTAGAAACATAATTCATTTTTTGTAACTTTAATGTAATTAAATTTACCATTGCGTGACTTAAACCCTGTTAAAAAAATAACATCGTAATATTACAAAAACAGTTAATGGTGGCTCAGTGGTGTGGACCTCGGACTTCAGTTGAGTCGGGATTCGAGAAAAGTAGATCTGATGAAAAGTTACAACATTAATGTTTCAAGTTTTGATTTAATGCGACTGATTAACACGTTCGCTGCGAAACAGGGCTTGAAACACCCTGTCCGTGTCTCGTCGTTATAGCGGTAGGAAAAAACTTAAACTTCTCTGTCGTGCGGGAGGCATAACTGCCATCTGGTTCAGTGTAGGAAAGTGATATCTATATATCTGAGATGTGCTATTGATTCCTAGTTCAATGGTATACCGACCTTAATACTGGGTTTCTTAGACCTCGTGCCGCACTGAACAAATAAAAATTCTAACACAGTGCGGAACGAGGTTGCGAACACCTCGTACCACCGCGCACCTCGTACCGCACCCTAAGCTAGCTTCACGCGGTTAGTGTTGTGCAACGCATTCGAGACTATTTGTGGAAAAACTTATTAAAGCTTTTACAAAGAAGGACTTGAATGTGGATACAGGTACCTAATTTTCAAACTACTCGTTATAATAAATAATCGTTAATAGAAACGTGAATGTGACATGTTGAGTAACTTTCTTCAAATAGGTTGATAATCATGATTACTATTAGTGTGTTTGTTCATTGAATCAACTAGCGGCAAACCCAAAACACCCGGCAATCGGTGTATGGCTCATCAAAATTTAACTCTTGCCCAAGTCAACAAGCCAACAAACAAGGCACATCATCTCTTAAAGGGATCAAAGAAGAGGAGATGTGTAGGATGTTACGAAAAACTCCGCATCTTCTTAACAAGTCGTGAGGCCGACAAAAAAAGTAAAGGAAATTCTCACAGAATGCACTGGTTGCAAACAATATTCTGCAGGTTTGGCCTGTTTTAATAAAAAACATCCATAAGTTTGATAAATAAATACAATTAAATAAAATCGATATTTCTTTTCCCATCACTAAATTATATGAAAAACTGCTATTGTTCAGTGCGGTATGGGGTACATCAGACCCCACATTTTATTTTACCCATAGAATCTAAACTAACTAATCTAACCACGGGCGACGGTAGATTTAGGTTAATGAACTCATTGTTAATAATAATCACGACAAAAGCCGCACACTTTGTCTTATTTGGCGCCAAAAAAAGGATTTTGGTCTCCTACGGGCGGTGGGGTTTAATATGCCTCGTGCCGCCACAATCTCTGGTATAGGACAAGGTTTAAAACGACTCGTAACGCAGTAATGGAAAGTACAGATATATCTGTGCCGCAGCGAACGTGTTAAGGTTGAAATAAAAAGTACCACAGAATACTCAAAAGTTAATAGAAAAGTAGAGCGATGGCTCACTATATTGAATGTAAACCAAAAACCGGGAATACAAGACTAGAAAAAAGTAAAGATATTTTGAAAATATTTCATACGTATGTGAATATTTTTGGATTGTTAACGTTGCAACTGCTCCATCTGTAAAGGAAACACGCCTTCGAAGACGTTTAATACATAGAAGGCTATATTAGTCACCCATGTAATGCATTATGGCTGGATAATTTGTTGTTGGATCCCAATAAACAAATAAAAAAGATATCACACCCTTATGCAGTAGAGCTTTTTAAACGCAATAAAATTATACGCACACGAAACATTGTCAATTACATAAGAATTAAGAATTAAACCGCACACTGATAAAAATTCCAAGTGCTATTTGTAACGTATTTACCAAAATTCAAATTTCCATTCGTCTTGAATTTCATGACATCTTTATTTATATTTGTAGTAGGTATATAAAAGGTGAAATAAATTTTCTGAAATATGAAATGAAAATATAGAATAATTATTATTATAGAGTAAGAAGGTGAATAGTCAAATACCGCGATAGATGCTATATGAAATATACGTTATATTGTACGTAGGTAGTAAAATAATGAACAGAACATTGTATATTGTTTGTTTTGAAAATTTCTAGAAGGTGTCACATAATATTAATTAATTGTCTTATTCTTTACGTAAGCTATGTACTCATCCGTAATGATTAATGATTTAAACCATTGAGTCGATTATCCCGTTAATTACAACGTGATTACAATGCTAGTTCAATTTAATGCCCAGCACAATGCAAATAAAACAATTGCTGAAGAACCAGTTATATATAAGTGCATTTTACTCCAAAGGAATCATTGTGTAAAAAAGTAACTAAGCCTGTAACGGTTTTCAAGCCTTATATTAATTTTGAGATGAATTATATACTACTTATACTATTTGGTCTGACAGCATTTGCATATGCTGAACATTACACGGATAGATATGACGACATGAACGTTGATGAAATCCTACAAAATAGAAGATTAGTGACGTCATACATAAAATGTGTAATGGATAAAGGGCGGTGCACTCCGGAAGGTATCCAAATAAAAGGTAAGCTTTCTTGCATACTTGCGACAGCTCACTATAACTACCTTCATATTATGAGGATATTACTAAATAAAATATCATATACTTGGTACACTATTTATACTTTAAAATGTCATTATCTCCATGGAGTTGTATTTCAACCTTCATATTCTAACGACTCATCCGACTTTCCGTACTCTATAATGTTCCTTCTTCTATCTCTACAATACACGAATGTATAGGTTCAACTTTAAACTCCTCATTAAAGTTAAAAATATACTATTATACATAAAGGAATGTTTCCGTGCCATAATCATAAAAAAAACCATACATATCTTTATTTCCGACTTTTTATGTACATACCTACATAAAATTTCATAGCGCCGATCCTCCAATTAACATAATTACTGTTAAAACAATAAGTACATTCACTAAATTAAGCATCTGTACTTGAATGTTTTCTGCGAAGTGAACAAATATAATTAAATATACTCATATTAAAAGCACCGAGGCATAAACAATACAAGGCTTTTCGATTCGTAAGAATAATTTACATTTATTATCATTTTTATAAATAGTTTAACGTCATTTTCAATATGATCTAATGCAATTCCTCATGTTCAATTTAATGATTATGTTCTAAAACATTTTGATACTGAAGAGTTTTGCTCTAAAACAAACACTGAGTGAAGAATATAACTCAGTGTTTGTTTTAAGCAGTAAGTAACTAAATTTTATAGCATTCAAATGCTTTACAAATTATGGAGTTTTTGTAAGGATATAATCAATATAATCTGATAGACTGAGAAAGAATTAACTATTTATTTTTCTTTTACGATTTCAGTTCACGTAAAAGATGCAATGCAAACGGGTTGTGAAAAGTGTACAGATAAGCAGAAGAAAGGCGCAAGAAAAGTGGTGAAATTCATTCGGGAAAATGAAAAAGATGCTTGGAAGGAACTACTGCAAAAATACGACCCGAAGGATGAATACAAAGAAATTTACGAAGCTTTCCTTGCTAGAGAAGATTGAGCTTTCCTTTAATATCTACTATATAATTGTAAGTTTATAATTGGCTGACTTGAACACAATCATATGTCAGTAAAACATCATGTTGAGAAAAAATCTGAGTTACTTTTAAAGTTGGTTTATCTTAAGCTGTGTTCGTGATAATCATGTTATCCTGACTAAAAATAATAGCAATTGTACCAAAACTATAATTTAATTTTAAATGTAAGATTGAATAAATACAGTTTTTAATGGATCAGCGAGTTTTAATTAGGTACCAGTATCAAATCAAAAGGATACAACAAGAAACAATAATAATTGTAAAAACTACTCTCTTTTTGATTCAGTAGCCCAATACTAAACTCCTAATAATCGAATATGTAGTTACCAATAGTATATTGAACTTTTTTTAATTATAAGACTGACTGACTGACTAAGACTATAATATAGTCGTTTCGTCGGAAAAGGTATTAAAAACACCTTATACAGTAGATAAAGGTGAGAAAAAGTCACGGAACGAATTCAAAAGTATCTTTATTCGAAATTTATCACAGATTCTATGTTACAAAACATAAATAATAAATAATTCCATAACTGTGATACGATTAAAGCTATTCAACCCTTAAGCCTTAATCGACTTCAGTTCACTCTCATATTTCGTAACATACTTCTTGCTTGGGTCATATTTGTCCACGAGTTGGTTCCAGAAGTCCGATTCGTGGTTTATGAGGTGAGTGATCACTAACCGAGTACCGTTTTTCTGTGTATCAGTACATTTACCGCAGTAGTTCTCAAGAGCTTCCTTAATATGAGCTGCAAAAGGAAATGTAAGGTCAGCATCATTATGTACGTAAAATACAATTTTCTTCAAGTAGGACAATAGGAAGCACCTTGAAGTTTATGATATTCGTCAGTTTTAAAGCAAAAACATCAATTTTAGTCGCTTTTTCTGGTAGGAATGAACTCTAGTAGACTAGTGAAAAATCTTAGAGTTATTGTGCATTGAAATGAAACGGTCAGGTGTTTAAATATTATGCAATACAAGATTTAGGTTGAATTTAGTGCAAAAAATAATACGATTATTACGAGAGCGAGTGTTTGAATGGGAAGTTGTTTAATACCAAAACTAGGTATACTAAACCGATACACCTTAAATTTTACATAGAGAAAATACAAACTATGTTACGTGTAACATGAAACACTAAAATTAAATAAGGTAAAGAGAAAAGCATCTAATAACTAATTTTCAAATTGGATAATATTACAACATCGTACTAATTATTATGATTACAACGCAAACATGACATTTTGAGCAAAATATATTAAATTTATTGTCACATACAACTATAATTGCTTTGTTTTGCCACACTTAGAACGTATCGCATTACAGAAACAACTTATTCCTGAAATCAAAGCCAGCACTATGCGACTATAAACCTTTGATTGTTCCTATAAAATTAAAAATAAACAATTCCCTAGAATATCGTATACTTACACCGCAATTCTTTTCCTTCAGGCGAGCATTTTCCCTGTTCCAAAGCACATTTCACATAAGGTACAAGTAACCGCCGGTTATTTAAGATCTCTTTTAAATCAATACCATCATATTTGTTTGTGTAGGTGTCCGGCCGCGCGTTTGTAACAGCCGCGAGAGCAATAACACAAAATACAATAAGGTACTTCATCCTAGAAATAAAAATTTCATTATAAAATATTAAATAAAAAAAATTGGGCAAGGGACGCCGAAAAACAATTCACAATATTCGGGTCTCAAGATGATTAAAAAAAAGTGACGAATTCTGAACACAACTGCTACACTTATAATTTCAGCATTTAAGCTGTTCAGCATAGGTTCACTATTATAAACTATACTATAACAATTATATACAAAATATAGATTTGCTATAGAAAATGAAATAAAAAAAGTCGCACTTTTAATACCTTTATAGATCACTTAATAAAAATTGCAAGCCCTTTCACACGTAAGTACTCAATGCACGTTCTTAACAAGATTGAGATCTTTATATAGAGAATAGTGACTACGAATTACAAAACGGGTTTGCCCTTTCCAAGAATAACCCTATAAACAGAAATATATTCGACACAATATTTATATTTTTAAAGAGTTTCCAAGTTCACTTCCTCGTCAGGTTTGCCACAGATGCACTTCACATGTCCATTTCCTATTTAGTCATCTGTAGTCTTTAGTATGGAGTTCATTTTCATTTATATTTGTGATATCATGTAGATTATTAATGATAATATGTACCTCAGCAGACTCACCGTCCCCACATTAGTTCATTTTTTCTGTAAGAACTAAGAAGGAATTAGACTATTCAAACATAGTCTCTAAGCTTGGCTCTATTATAAAGCTCTGCTTCTAGTTTCTCTCATTTATTTATTCTATTAGTGAGCTTAATAAAACTGCTGCTATCCCATAAGTATCTATTTGTATGGAAATAATTTAGATAATTGTATTAAAATAAAAAAGAGAACACTTTACGTGTGTAAAAAGCTAAGCTCCTATAAATAATTTGTAAGTATTATTTACATCCACAAATTAACACTTTATAAAGTCATAGGAAATCCCATAACTAGTTTATCTTCTACCTGAAAGTTCAATCACATTTGACATATTAAGCACCTACTAAACCACTCTGGTTGATTAAATTCTGCGTCAGAGCCATCATCCCTGGAGCTCTAAAACCGGATTGCTCATTATAATTATTAACATAATATCTTTGTATGATTTATGACATCCAAAATAATGTAAAATTTGATCTAAGAGTTTGCTCGGAATATTTAACAGGTTATATTTATTTATAAGAACAAATAGAAAGATCTGTTCGTTAGACTTTTCCACCACGCTAAATAGTAAAACGAAAATTAAGATGTCACACAAAGAAAGAGTAGTAACTAGTATGAAAGCTACATAAGCTTTTTTTATGAATTGAATCACTCTATCTATTAAAAAAACCGCATCAAAATCCGTTACGTAGTTTTAAAGATTTAAGCATACATAGGGACATAGGGACAGAGAAAGCGACTTTGTTTTATACTATGTAGTGATAGTGATACCCGTGCGAAGCCGGAGTGGGCCGCTATGTTTTTATACAGGGTGTCCCAGAACTCAACGTCAAGCCAAAACAGGGCGACAGGATTGATTGTAACCAAAATCTATCCCATGCATTTTGAAAATTATGGGCATTTAAGAAAAACCTAAAAATTTGGTCAAACTGTAACTATTTTTCGGTTATTGTGGTTAATACGGTTTTTTTTTGACTGCGCGGACGAAGCCGCGGGCCGAAAGCTAGTATTTTATAAAGAATAGAAAAATTTCGATCACAGGCGGGACACGAACCCGCATCTTTTCACGCCAATCCGGGGCAGATGCTTGACCAACTCAGCCACTCGTGACCCGCCAGAGCGATCGAATTTATACTATTGTTTCAGTTTTATGTGTCTAAAGTCCCGCCTCGTGATTGAATTTTTACACGCTTTATATTAGCTTCACCTGTATGTTTATTTGTTTGTAACCGACTTCTTTGGACGCGATTTTGACCCACTTTAAACGGCCAGATTTCATTCAAACTTTGTAGATTTATTGAGGACCGATGACAATACACTAATTTGATAAAATATAATACAAATTAATATTTTAATAGTTTTTTGTGCCCTGTGGGTTACTTCGTTTCAAAATCAACAAAAGCAATTTATATATTTTTTGTTTGCAACTTGTGAGTGAAATATGTTGCTTCATTTTTTTGCTGCTCAGAAAAAGTCACCGACAGATCTTCACTATTAAATAGATTTTGTGATTAAACCTAGGATAATTTAAATTCATAAGAAAAAAATTACTTTCAATAATTGACTGAAATTAAGCACCTTCCTTCTTCTTACTATTATTTTTTCTTATATCACAGATATATAAAAACATGTCACAGAGAAATAAAAGGATTGTTTTATTGAATTTTCTCTACATTTCTTTAGTGGATTGACTAACACAGGTATAGTGCAGTGGCAAAAGTGAATCTCAACTTAATTCTATTTTTATTTTTATTATCTGAGTTAAATCGAAGTTTATTTTTCCATCCTCCCTTTCATGTGATTAAACATCACATTGAAGATTGTCCACCATAGTCTCCTTCAGGAACGACGTGTGTTAATATTACTTAAACATTGCCAAAATTAAGACTACGTACCTACACCTTTACTGTGTTGTTATTTTTCTGTCGTATGTGTCTAGAGCCCACGCGATGGTAAGGCGATGATCATTATATTGACTTAAAGACTTGGTTAATGAATTTAAGAGACTCATGATAATAATCTACCCCAGTTCAATTTAGTATAATTCTTTCATATTTAGATAGGTACTATTTTATTTAAAAAAATATTTGTTAAACTGTTTTTTCATTGCAATTTGTAAAGTGGAGCCGTGTAGTGACTCGACGGCTCCTCATGATACAATAATGGATAACCTTATAGGATAGGGAGATTGTCAATAAAAACGACTCTTAAATTTGAACTAATAAATTTATTTTCGCGAAAATTTAGAAGAAATCATTGCAAATATCAAACTCTGGATAAATTTAGTGCGCTGCAACGGTGCGGAGTTCCTGTTCGTATTTCAATACATATTTGTGTTCAGGGTCGTATTTGGCCTTCAGTTGGTCCCAGTATTCCGCCTTTTTGTTGATGAGGTGACCGATGACCTTCCTTGTACCAGCCTTTTGGGTTTCTGTGCACTTGCCGCAGTTTTCTTCGAGAGCCTCCTTGATGTGAGCTGTGGATGATAAACATAGATTTATTGTACGTTTTAATACAGTAATATTACGATTAATTATAATAAATTTATATTATGTACCTATATTTTTAAGAGAAGCAAGCGATGATTGCGAAACAATATGTTATTTTAGAAAATAATATATTTAAATGATACCAGTATTTATATTACATGGATCAGCTTCATCTTAATAAAAGATGTCAAATTGATATGAATCTTAAATTCAGGAAAAATCGTATACGTCTCGCAACAGTCGCGACTGCATATAAGGAAATAATTATGAATAGTTATAAAAATACAGATTGCTATGATATACCTACTCTACATAATTGTTTAAAATGAGAGGTTATAAAAATATGTTTAATTTAATCAAAATCAAAGAAGGATAATAACTATACTAAAGTCTATTTGCTTTAAACTGTATGAACTTTTATACCTACACGTTCAGAATAAAGTCCGTATTTAACATAAAATAATTCATAGAAAATATGATAAACATGTAGAGCCTTGGTATATTATAGTTTCCTTGTATTTGCGTTGACATCGCGGGGTTTACAGGTCAAGAACGTATCCTTACAATTACTTATGAATATAATACAATGTAAATTATAAAATTCATGAAAATATAGTTATTATTTTATAAATTTTGATTTGATGTTTATAGATATAAAATAAATTTTTAAATTATACTATTTTTAGTATTATCTTAGTTATTAGATATGCAAACTCAAAATTTTATTCACTAGGACTTCTTTCAGAAGCGTTTATGAATAGTCAAAATGCATTATTTAACATTTAGCACCATGCACCGGAGCGAAAAGCAGTTTTTTGGGTATTTGTGCCATTTAGAAATTGCGTTTTATTATTGTGTATTTTTTACCTATAAAATGCACTTTTAATACGTATAACGTACGGCTATATAAGTACATAAGTATAAATAT
Organism: Colias eurytheme; assembly: GCF_061535395.1. Taxonomy (NCBI): domain Eukaryota; kingdom Metazoa; phylum Arthropoda; class Insecta; order Lepidoptera; family Pieridae; genus Colias; species Colias eurytheme. The sequence goes on along the minus strand of NC_142995.1, from coordinate 5,949,705 downwards.
TATTTGTTTTCCTAAAGTAACCTCTGAGGTGTGAAAATGAATCACCAAGACGTAGCAATCTGAATGATGTATTCAGTATAAAACTAAACCTAGTTAAATGCAAAGGACGGACTTGTTTGTTTCCATGATCTATTTATGACCTATTATTAGTCTGCATATATTCATAAATATTATAATTTATCATCATAAAACTGGTTTTGTCAGACAAGTGAATGATTGTTTCTTAGTAGTGTATAAATTGATCAATATTGAAAATAAACGTTGGCTATTTCACGTGGAATCTTGAGATTGGATGCATCTTTTAAATATCATTATTAAAATTATATTAAACGACATAAATTTCCTTTAAATATTATTATACAAATTATATTAAAGATAGTTGTAACTTTTATAAATATTTATGTACTTTAGAAGATATTGTAGCTAACTTTTGAAAGAGTTTTTCTACTTTACACACTTTGATTTAGTGTGGTTTTTTCGTGATTTGTTATTCGATTAAATTTAATCTCATACCAGTTATAGCTACCCAAAATGATATTTTATAGGAGTGCATACTACTTTAATTTGAAATCTAACATGACTATTAAAACAGGGGTATTAACTAGAAAAAAATAAAACCATTGTAACAGCTACCAGAACTAACGAATTGAAATTTTATCACAGCATTTTGCTTTTGCTCCAGACTACACTAAAATACAACTAACATTATAGTAACTGTTTACTATGGTACAACTTCAAAATTTGAACACGTCTTACATTTCAGTTCCTTTCCGTCAGGGGAGCATTTGCCTTGGTCCAGGATACACTTGACGTAAGGGACTAAGAGGCGGTCGTTGGACAGGATCTCATCGAGGTCCACGTCGTCATAGCGGTTGGTGTATTGCTCAGGGCGGGCGGACGCGATGGCCGCGAGCGCGAAGAGGCAGACAACTACGAAGGATTTCATCTTGGATTCTGGAAAAATTAAAATAAAAGAATAATGATATTGGTATCTGTAATAAATGAAAAATAATATAAGGTGTGGGCTGCAACTGGCGTCCCTCAACACATTAAAATAAAGTTAAGAAAGTGTTAGAACTATAAACCACGAGAGCTTTCCAAACACCAAGAATCTACAGATATCTTTTATTGTCAACAAAACATAAAAATAGCATATATAGAGTAACAACCAAAACAAAAAAAATGTGATTAATATTTTTAAAAGCTATATGTTGAAATTTGTGTATTATTATTTTACCTAAAGGAAACGAAACAATTATAAAATTATGATATGTTTTAAAAATATAAATAAGTTATTAAGTAAAATACCAAAACATTTTTAAAATATGCAATTTAATTCATTTGAATTCACTGTATTAGTTTAGTTAAAAATACACTCAAGCTTATTTATATTAAAAATCGCAAATTAAAAATATGTTTTATAAATATTGTATGGATTTGAAAATCGTAAACACAGTAGGTATACCTTGTAGGTGTTTAAGCACTGATTGGTAACTAACAACTGATAATGGTGGCATGCATGATAAGTCTTTATATAGAACTTGAAATCTGCTCACAAAAACCATTTTTGAATTTCCAACACATTTTTTATTCTCTTATTGGTCGTTACTCATACGTGCTTATATTTTTTATTGTTAGGGTTAAGGCTTTGACAAATAGTTAGTTAGTTTTTGTTACTCAAATTTCGTGATTTATTTCTCAGATTAGCTTTTGCTTATGATTTAGATTATTATATGACATAAAATCAAATGGATGTTACACCTGTATAGGTATCAATATGAATTTTGTTTATGCCAAATCGAATAGTAGGTAATTTTTTTTTAGTTATTTATGGTAAGATTAATTGAAGGTAATTTAGTTAAACTTAAAAGTGTCAATAAATGCAATTCTTGTCTTACTTACTGCTTTTTTTATTCAAACGTTAAGTAAGTAACACTTACCTAAAACAAAAAATATACCTACTTCCTATTATACTTCAATACTGAAATTCAATTTTCTGAACCAAAAGCAGAATTTATTTAGCTAGACCGACTTTTTCTTTTAATTTTTTTATCTGATAATAGTCTTAATATATTCATTACTAGCTTACCGCCCGCGGCTTTGCCCACTTTGTCTAAAACCTAATAAATTATATACTAAAACCTTTCTCTTGAATCACTCTATCTATTAAAAAAACCGCATCAAAATCCGTTGCGTAGTTTTAAAGATTTAAGCATACAAAGGAACATAGGGACAGAGAAAGCGACTTTGTTTTATATTTATACTATGTAGTGAAGTTGAAAGCAACTAGGTAGGTATAAAAAGCTTGGTAAGCATTGTCTAAATTTGCGCTTTTGTAGGAATCGACTTAACTTTTATTAAATTTATGTGTGTGTACATAGTTTTGAGGACATTTTTTTTAAATTAAGGATTGTGTATGTATTTGCCGTATTTATCATGCCAACGCTATATTTTTTGTTTTTAATACATAAATGTTAATTAGTCATAATTTTAATAAAAAATTCAATGGGCTGTTCTCACGTTTGTTGTTAAGATTAACAACTAGTTCTCGATTCATGGGAGCGCTTTGGGTAGCCTTTGCCCAGCATTGGGAATTGAAACTCGACAGGGAAATTCTCTGGCATTATTTACTTTAATTAAAAAAAAATCATTCACACACTTTCTTGCCGGTTCTTCTCTCTAGTAATTTCCTTTCGGAACCGGTGGTAAGTCATGTGGTATGTACATAGTTTGTAGGTTCAAAATTGAATAAATAAATGTTCGGGTTTAAAAATACAAATCTATAATTTTAGATAATAATTATTGCCTCGTATTAAACTAAATTTTAACGTCATATTGTGGAACTTTTACAGACTCAATACCGGTTTTTCATCAGGTTGTTGATTGTTTATTACTTGACAAACATCAAAACAGCGTCATTCAGTTCTCGGATTTACCCAAACCGGGACTCGTTTGACGCAAAAGAGCCTGTCTATGGATAAAGAGATCCTTAAATAGATCGGATATAAAAATCCACTGCAGAAAAACTTTTACACTCTCTAACCCTTAAATCTTTTTGGTAGGTATATTAATTAATAATTTAGAGTTTAGTATCTATGCAATTTGTCAGAGAATTTAATTGGATCATTTATTAATAATAAGTATTAAATTTTGGGATAATTTTCGTTCAATTTATTCAACATTTAAACAATAAGATTTTTGCAGTATCTAAACTATTTTAAATTAAAAATTAAGTCTGTATCTACGAAGGTGAGATAATGAAAAGATAAATAACGAAAGAAAAATAATAAATATTTTTCTTTTAATTGGATGAAGTTAAATTAACAAATTGTTAATTACATTTAATTACCAAAAAACATTTTACATTGGAAAATTCTACTCAGTAAATATAATTTAATCAAAAGACCTATAGTATACCTATATTATAATTATTTTCAATTATATATTATGCCAATAAATTCACGATACAATCTCTGTATAAAATAATAATGCGCGTGCTAAGTAATGTTAATTTTAAATAATGTTACTGACGCATTTTGTTTCCAAGTATTATTGACGACTATGAAATGTATGAAAAACATTAGGTTACTAACACTTATTCGTTTCATATTAAAATTTACGTCATTCTTTATTAGCTATTCCGACATAAATCTTTAGAGCAACAGCAATTATGAAAATAATAAAAAATACACGCCTTGATCTGAGTTCAGGCATAATTATTATTCCTGTTATTCATTTAACGAGAAATCCATTTATGAATGTTTTAACGTATTATTTATTAATTATAGGTATGAAGAGTGTAGTATGTAAACTAAATGGAAATCGCTCTTTAAAATATTACGTTTAAGTATAGATCAAATCGCCCCAATCAAGCTATCTATTTCCATGTATTACACATCCTTAAAACATAGTATTATTTATTTGGCAAAAATCACGATGAAGAAATGGATGACTTTTTCTATTTCACCGGAGATCTATACAATGTACAAAACACTTTTAGGTAGGTAGTAAAATCATACAGTGGATATTACCTATTGTAAAACAAGCTAAAAGTTTTTATTTTCTTTTAAATGTGTTAACATGTACTTAACATATACACGGTTTTAATACCTGTAGCATTGCATTTTCATACATTTCACTGTCACAACTCACAAATGATAACAATTAGTTACCACAGTATTAAGCCCTATTTACACGATGCCATCTTCTTGTAGATACCTACATTCAATAATTGAATGCAACTTTACGCGCAATAATTGGCTTTCAATAATTGTAAGTAGAACATGCAGATGTAAGTAAAAAGGTGGAATGAAAACACCATGAAAATTTTATGCAACAGGCAAGAAATTTGCGTCTTGTAAATGGGCCTTTATATTATCAGTGCTACTCCAGTATTGTGGTAAGAAAGGAATTAAACGAGCGAACATCACATTGGGCATACATGAGTATGTTGTCCTTTATTTTGATTTAAAAGCTTATAAATAAAATATGAGGACATTTACTAATTAGATAAAAATACAATGAATCAATTATCAATTTTTAAAACTGAGTGAATTTATTTGCATCTTAACTTATATATTATTAATTATAATTATAATGTCTATGTGCAAATAATAAACAAGACTTAAAACTCAGGGAAAAAGATAAATATGTATAAGTATAATTAGCTGTGTTTTTGTCAGTACATTTCGTTTTTATTCAAGAGTAATATATACCTATCCATTATTCATTTTATTCGTGTAGACCTTCGTGCCAATATTAATTATACAGGGTGTCACACTATTGGTATACTAAGCGCGAAGGGACTTATAGGTTTGCATACACTGATCATGAAAAAAATACTTAAACAACAAAATTACGTCAAAAATTTTTTGCTAAATTTTTCCTGAAAATCCATGTTTTCTTCTCTGGCTTCGCGCAGCCGGCATATAACGCTTCTCTAATGTGAGCATTTTGTCTATGAAAACATAATCTTAAACGATAGCCCACGTGCTGGTGGCAAAGTTGGGCGGGTTGCTTGTTAGGGGTGTACACATAGAGTTTTAAGATTTCATCTATTCGAAAAAAAAATGCGTCTGGAATTTTTTAAGTATTTTTTACGTACTCAGCGTATGCAAAACTATAACCTCCTTTGAGCTTAGTATACCAACAGTGGGACACCCTGTATAGCTACGTACTTTCTTCTGACCATTATAATATTGTATGTATAAAAATATTATGTGTGTGTCTTATTTTCCTTCACCATATCAAAAAACAACGATTCACAATTTTTACTAGTTGGTTTTATGGTGGTTTTATGCATAAGCAATAATATAGAGTTCATTCACTTAGAACGCAGAATTATTTATTTTGTATTTTATCAACCTAATTTTATATGAATATTCAGGGAGTATGCGGTGCAGAAATGAATATTTTTCTCCAATTATTATAATTAGTCAATCAAAGTTTTAAAACTCGATTTTTGACCTCACTTTTAAACGGACGTACCTACTTTACTTAATTCAAACTTCATACATATAAAAAGGATCGGTGGCAATACAGTCATTTTATGAGTTCATCTTATTTGAGAGTATTTAAGATTTTTTATCTTTATATTATTATAATAAACATAATATTCATATTTTCGCCTGGCAACCATCATAATTCCAATTCGACCTTAACCCGCATGAGAAGTCAAATGAAAACGAAATAAAAACGAGAAATAATATTTATTTAAATAATACCTATACTTAAGACTTAAAAATTACGAATTTGCAAATACATGTAATGTACCTACACATACATAATAAATACATTAAACTTTTCACTCCAATCCATGCAGTCTCATGTCTATTTCTTTTTAATAAAATTCATTCCTGAATCTGTGTTCCCCAATGAGTACAATTATTTTGAGGTCTTCAAGAGGAGAGTGAACAGGTACATTCTAGGGAAGCGCGCTTCATCTTAGGCTACAACTCAGCTTACTATCAGGCGAGATGTGGCCAAGCGCTCCCCTATTGTACAATAAAAAAAAATAAAAAAAATTAGGCGGCGATTTTCCTCAATTCGTTTTCGTATTTGACGACATATCTCCTAGTAGGATCATATTTGTCCACTAATTGGTTCCAAGATGTTGGGTCCTGGTTGATGAGATGTCCAATAACAGTACGTGTTCCCTTGCGTTGGGTTTCAGTGCATTTAGCGCAATGGTTCTCTAAAGCTTCACGAATGTGTGCTGTAAAAAAAATCATAATTACACAGTGAAGCTTAAAAGCATAGTACAGTATGGTATTCAGCTGCTATATTTTATAGACGGAGTCTCGACTTAGTGGTAATCAAATAAAAAAGAAATTAGAATCATAACAATTAAAAGTGTAAGACAAAATAATATACCTAAGTTTTATAACCTGCGTACTTTTAAGAAGAACATGACATCGTTAACGTTATTTACTTCTATTTTTATATACGTACTAGAGGTCCGCCCCGGCTTCGCCCGTGATACATATTTACGTTCTCTACATAAGAACCATCCTCGTACTTCAAGGAATACAATAAAAAAAGAATTATCGAAATCGGTTCAGCCGTTCTCGAGTTAAGCGCTTACCAACACATTTTGCGATTCATTTTTATATATAAAGAGATAGATTAACGGCCATACAGGGGATTTATTTTTCACTATAATACTTACCTATTTGTTATAACAACATTGTTAATTACACTCAATATTTGCATTTGCTTTACATACAAAATAAAAACAACCGCAGATTTAATTTATTCTGTTATAAACCACAAAATAGCCTCAGTAGTCAGTCAGGGCTATAAGCTCAATTACAAATAAAAATAAAACCAAGTCAACCACGAGATAAAAACAGCACAATAGGTATAATCTACATAATATATTTTATATCCACACAATTGTATTATTTATAAGATATACAATAGGCCAAATCCATACTAATGTTATAAATGCGAAAGTATCTCTGTCTGTCTGTCTGTTACTCAATCACGCCTTAACTACTGAAGCAATTTGCATGAAATTTGGTATGGAGATATTTTGATACCCGAGAAAGGACATAGGCTACCTTTTATTGCGAAATATGTACCACGAGCGAAGCCGGGGCGGACCTCTAGTTGTTTTATAAAGAATTAGTGAACTTAACCCTTTATCTGCCTCGGAAAACAAAATTAACTTAATACATATTAGTAACATAAATAAAATACTCACATTTCAACTCCCTGCCTTCGTTGGTACATTTTCCCTTGTCCAATACACAGTTTATGTATGCTTTCAAGAGCCGAGGGTTGCCAAGGATTTCTTCAATATTGATGTTATCAAAACGATCCGTGTATTGTAATTGTGGCAGAGCTGCAGCGACAGCTATCAGCCCCAAAACACATAATACTGCACCCTTCATTCTAAAAGAATAACATTAAAAATTATTTATAGTAAACAGCAATGCGCGTATCAACAGTTTCGTATAACTTTCAAACAAAGCTTTTTTTTATCGGTGCTATTCTTTTGCTATGAAACTAAATAAAATATGTGGATTACTTTTAATAATCTAAGATGTAAAAAGCTAAGAGTAATGACAAAGAACACAAAGCTTTGCGTAGAACAATTCAACAGCGAAATATTATGTTCTACAAAAAATTCAAAAAAAGAATACCTCAAATATTTTTTTACACACACGACTTGACGAGCACAGATGACCACGAAATTGGGAGGCTACATGTCACGTCTAGTTTTTATATGATAAAAAAATCAAGATCTTTTCGTCAATGTAAACTCGTTTTTTATCTACTCATAGCGTTCGGGGAATATTTCGTCACAAAGTGCTAATTAAATTTGGCTGTTATACATCTGTTTTTAAGCTTCACAAAGCCAAAGCGCCTTAGAACTGGTTGGTGGGAATATTAAAAGCTTTAAAAAAGTTTGTTGATCCGTCATCATATACACTATTGTGCGTCACACCTGACCCAATAGATACATTAGTATATAATATGTATATCACTATAAATTGCAATAATACTTATTGAGCCAATCAGCGATTTAAAAAATGTCTACTTTTTAATATACATAGTAAATAACCTTTAAACGATCTTATAACGCATATATCCATTTTCGATATTAAAACCGTTTATGGATATAGATTTTGATGTCCAAAAATAGTTTTGAATTGAGTAAAGCTTTATATAAAACTAGTGGTCCGCCCCAGCTTCGCCCGTGGTACATATTTCGCAACAAAGGGTAGCCTATGTCCTTTCTCGGGTATCAAAATATCTCCATACCAAATTTCATGCAAATTAGTTCAGTAGTTTAGACGTGATTGAGTAACAGACAGACAGACAGAGTTACTTTCGCATTTATAATATCAGTATGGATTAAAGATCAAAACTGTTAACATGAATTATATATTTTAGCTAAACATAGAATCTTTAAATGTATTCTGCTCCTATTATACCATAATTTAAAAATAAAATCTTGAATATTATCAAAGTAAGTGATATTCAAAATAATAAATACACCTGGTTATATTCAAGGTGAGAAACCGGGCGCAGGATCAAGAACATTAACATAATTTCTGTGAAATGATAATATGGTATCAATAATTAAATTGACATGCCAATTTTAAGAATCTTGTATTGGTTCTACTTAAGACTGGAAAATCTCCTAGTTAGAATTGTGTTTATTATATTACCTGTTAACTCTGGAGAACATAAACAACATTTAAATGGGCTAAAAATATATTAAGTTAAGGCTATCCGTGTAAACTAATAAAATACAACGTCGACCTTTGACGTAATATTGCAAGGTAAGAGTTAATGGAATCATAGATTTAAGGAAATGCATTCAAACGTTGTTATTATAAAGTTACAAAAATATACTATTTTCGTACTTATACGCTTATAATAAGAATCAAACAAAATAGTAGGTACAAGAATCGTATTGTAAACGATAAACAAACAAGTACGGAGTACCTATAGAAATCATACTTCATATTCATCTCGTGTTATTTTCCTTCAATTGAATGTAATTCGTAGAACGGGTATGACACGACTATAGCTAAGTAAATCTATACTGCAAATATGTACGAAGTACAAATATTTCCATGTTGACTTTTTCTCCGACATCACGCTAGGATTCATCTCAAAGACTCAAGACAGTAAAGTTGGAAAAAATAGCCGAGATCAGTTGATAAATTATCATAACACGCAAATCTTCACCATAAATTTGAAGTTAAATAGACTATTTATATTTTGCTAGCGACTCTGACTGTCTTTTGTTTTCTACATTTATAGTAAACGTTGATTCTTTAATCACAAAATTAACTTAGTAAATGGGTTTTCACAGGGTAGTGTGAATTAATTTAGCAGTGCTATTCATCTGGCTATTGAATACACGACATAAATAAAATAAACCTATGTGTAGATTTAAATTTAATGTTATTCGTTATGTCTCGTATGTATGTATGTCTTGTATGTATAAGTCTAATAATACGGAATTATTATAAGTTGCGTCAGTAAATTTCTGACAAATTTTACAATCAGCTCAATTTCTTTACATAAATACTAGCGGTCCGCCCCGGCTTCGCCCGTGGTACTTACATATTTACGTTTTTTCATATTTAAACTATCCTATCTCTCAAGTTGGATCGTGCGAATTTTATTATAATCGGTTAAGTGGTTTAGGAGTCCATTGAGGACAAACATTGTGACACGAGATTTATGTAATATATTAAGATAATAACAAAACCTGTTTAAGGTCAATGACATACAAAATAATTACGGTAGCCAAGTTAATTCATCAGTCACATCAATCTTCCAAAAGGTTATAATCTAGAGTCAAGGGTAAAGGCAAGATTTGTTAAATGGACTTAAATGTGGAAATTTCCGTATTTTATCGGAACAAAAGTGATATCACCTTTGTTATATATAGATAATTATAATTATAACACACATAACGACTGAATACTTTTATTAAGCTCACAAACGATTTTATTAGCCAGCTATGGTGGAGTCGAGCTCAGTCCAACATGTTTGATTTTTGAGGAGACAAGAAAATATTGTAGCCGTTGTATTAATACCTACAAATACAATACAGAACGTAGGTATATAGTGCATTACAAAAACTAGTAACAAAATTATTATATTTAGGCTGCGCTTTTCCACTATGCTACAACAATACTACAACAGATAATATCTCGCTCACTCTCCTGCACGAGTTGGGCAATTGCCCGTTTTAAATATCATGGTACATGCACAGTGCACACTGAGAGAAATAAGATCACATAGGAACATATTATATAAGTTTGAGTGAAATTCATATACCTTTACTCATATTGTATTCTTACATTTCATATTTACAGAATGTAGAATGCGAATGCGTAGGTATGGATGCGCTCTACGTTCTGTAAAAGCTAATGCTAAACTTTAATCATGACAATAAATATATCGCATGCCATAAAATAGTCACATGCTTATTATAGTAAACAACTACAATAATCTTATTTGAAAGATAATTTGAGTAATTTTTCTTGTACAGTTATTGAAAAAATGGAATCGAAAATATTTTTATATAAACTCATATGCATAGGTATAATTATATCTATAAATATTTATCTTATATATAAAAATGAATCGCAAAATGTGTTGGTAAGCGCATAACTCGAGAACGGCTGAACCGATTTCGATAATTCTTTTTTTATTATATTCCTTGAAGTACGATGATGGTTCTTATGTAGAGAAAACGTAAACATGTACCACGGGCGAAGCCGGGGCGGACCGCTAGTTAACAATAAAAGAGAATTAAAAAGAAATGGAAATGCATAAGTACATAATATTATGTTTTAATAAATTTATATAGAGTTGGACTTAATCAATTTTAATGACTTTAGTTAGTTCATATCCCACCTTTATTTACGGGTTTACAGTTTACCGCGACTAACTATGGTTAGATAATAACTCCATTTTCTCAAAAAATTATAAAAATGAAACCAATTGAAAATGAATGAACACCTAAAATTAATGAAAGAATGGAAACAGTGAGACGAGTATTTTTTTTTTTTTTAATATATAATAATAGAGTGGGCAAACGGGCTAGTAGAGTGCCTGATCGTAAGCGAGTCCACCGCCCATTTTCATCTACAGGGGTTTCAATAATATACTATGGAGATAATCTTTATGGATATGTAAGTATTTTAGCCCATGTAACTTTTTTATCCGTATAAAAATACTATAAATCCATTTCTGTAAACATGTATACTTCTATTTCAAATTTATTTATAAATAGGGAACTAAACGTGAAAAAAATATTATTCAGCCAGTATCCAGAACAAAACAGGGTACGTACAATTTTACTAATTTTCACAGATAATAAATAATATAGCTAATTTATTACAAAAAAATAAACAAAGTACATTTTATTTATGCTGTTACAGACGTTTGTATTTTTTGTTTTTGAAATTCGTGTTGAGGTATAAAATTTGCATTCATTTAAAAATTAAAAAAAAAATACTAAGTAGTAGGTATGTTTTTAAGTTAATATTGTGGTTATTTTTTAATAATTTTATAATTCACTAATAATTAATTACTGTATAATTTTATTTCGTTTACAGATATTATGACTAAACATATAATAACACTATTTTTCCTCCTGTATGCTCAATGTTATTGCGAAAATTCAACATATACTACAAAATACGATAATGTCAACTTAGATGAGGTTTTATCCAGTGAGAGATTACTGGATGGCTATGTGAACTGTTTATTGGACCAGGGACCATGTACTCCCGACGGCAAGGAATTGAGACGTAATTATCATTATTTTAAGATGATTATATTTACTATTAATACTGCTAAAGTCTAAAAGGCGCCCAAAAAGAGAGGTAACATGTGGTATAAAAAGACGCGCCTTGCCGGTGGCGTATACAATTTACAATAAATATAATAATCAAAATATGATTAAGTTTCACCTATGTCTTACTATTAACATGCTTTGCTTTGATATGTTGCATCTATAAATCTTCACATGGAGAACAGTCAAATGATTTAATAAATAAATGGAATCCTTCAAATAAATGCATAGCGCAAACTATATTATACAGTCTTTACCGTAGCAAATATTAGGAGATTTGTTTTCCTTTTGATCTAACTTCTGCTTCGTTGATCAATTAATTAGGACTAAATCATAAAACATAAATAATTTTAGGTAACCTGCCAGATGCGATTCAAAATGATTGCAAGAAATGTACTGAGCGTCAAAGAGAGGGTGCAGATAAAGTAATGCAGTTCATCATAGATAACAGACCCGAAGACTGGAAGAAGCTAGAGGAAAAGTAAAATAGTTCTAAATTTCTATAAGCCTTACAAAAATATCATAACACTTTTACTGATTCACGTTTTGCTTGTGTTTTCGAGTAGGAGCAATAAAAAACATTATGTAGTTATTTCACTGATAAAGAAAAGTTTTTTTTTTTTCAGGTTCAATCCAGATGGTAGTTACCGTTTGCAGTACATAACTCGTAAAAACCTGGTGAACTCCACAGTTTCATACTAATATAGATGATGAACTTCAAAAACAGGCATGTCTCGATGTAAATCGCATTACGAAAGTCGCTAATAAAATTTGGGTATAGCAATGCATTTACAGTTTTTCTTAAAGTTCAAATAATACACATTTCATTTTAGTTCAGACTTTATTTTTCGAATTCTTAATCTAGCTTTGAAGTTGTTCTACCCGTTAGACCTTTTCTGGGTGATTAATAATATAGCCTAGTACATTTACAGCACTTTAACTAGTATCTAACTATTTGCTAAAAAGAAACATTTATTAAAAAGAAATGAAACGTTTTAACGCATTTTAATACCTATATTAGGTATAAATTATCCCGCCACGATTTAAAATCCGCCAAAAATTCAACTTTTAACTTATACTACTGTACAGCTTTAAAAACATTGTTATTATTACTTAATCTCAAAAAAGTATCTATTATTCGAGGAGCTTTTAAAAGTACCCTATAATTAAATAGAAACTTAAAATATTCATCATATTAACACTGGCAAGTTATTTAGTTAGTCAGATTTAATTTATTTTCTCAACAGCATATCTTTTTACTCTTACTTTCACACCAGGCATTGTATATCGATTTCTCTTATTTTCTATGTATTCTGGTGATCCTATAATTTTGTATTTATGTTTTTCTTCTTTAGGCGGCTCCTTTTTTGGTAAAATAATTAATGCTGTCCTGTAATTAATAATAGGAAATTACCTTAGAGAAAATTACCCTAAAGGGAATTGGGGGATTATTTACATCATAATAATGTGATAATACCTCATTAATATCTGCGTGGAAAATTTCGCCTTTACAAAAATGACAGTAAAGAAGCGTTTCTCAATTTGAAAATTATAATATGTACACAAAATAAATATTACATAGAATGGTTTAAATTTGGTATATTTGATGAATTTGTATTGTGATATTAATTAATTTTAGTCATGAACATGGTCATGAACATAAAACTCACTCTAAGTTTACGTTATTCGATTATTACCTATACTGATTAAAAGAGCTCTATAAAAATATAAGCGAACCTTACATATTTATCCAACAATCCTTTGGATTTTGTGGAGGCTGTCGTACCTGGTGAGAAACAACTTCCACGCAACAGGATCGTGCGCCATCATGGACGCGACAATTTTTCCCGCGCTTTGTTTTTCATCAGTCGAACATTTAGCGCAGTCATCTTTTAATGCATCTATTAAAACGTCTGTAATAACATTTAAAAGTATTAAATCAATCATCTACTTATCAGGGTTTTTTAAACCTTGTTGATAAAAAATATGGAAAAAATCATTTTTCATTGGCAATTTAAATATACTTACCTAACTACTGAGATTTAGAAATTAAAATTAATTAAAGTTAATCTTTAACTTGGTTAAAAGTCTACTTACTCTTTATAGCACGCATAGATTTTGAACAATATCGATCAACAGACATCAAACATTTTACATCTTCATATGGTAGCGGAGGCAAAGCTTCATTTAAATTAATTTTGCTTTTCAAAGCATCTATCTTCTCTTCATTGCTAACAACTTCGTTAATTACTTGCATATCTTCATCACCGTATACTATATTAAATCCAACACTTTTAACACCATGGCTTACAGTTCTATCTATTCCGGGAGCGGTTAATTCACATCTAATAATTGGAAATAAAACTGTTAGAACGGGAATAATTTTGGTCCACATTATGTTAGCAACTAGCGCCCTAGGGTAAATCAAAAGTAGTAATGAGGACCACGATTAAGTTGATGTAATCACACGTGAATAAAGATGTATTGTTGACACATTGCCTTCAGTAACGTATGTTGAGGGTTGGCAGGTATCAGCAACCATTTTCAGTGTTATTAGCAACTAGCTGTGCCTCATTGCTACCATTACAAACAAACTCTTCAGCTTTATAAAATTAGTACGTATATATAGATATCTCTGCTTGTGATATCTACTTGTTGGTAATATAAGAAAAATATAATGTTATTATTTAAGTTAATAATATTACCTTTTCTTACAAATACACAATAGGTCAATAGGTATATTCAAGAACACACAAACCTATTTCATTTATTAAATAATATTTAAAAAGTCACGTCACTGATAATTATTTTAATTTTCTAAAATAAACGTCGCAATATGTGATAGGTATAACTACTATTTTGAACCATTTAAACATGTTTGTAAATGAAAGTGAAAAATGGTTTACGATCCCTGATACTTCAATTATTCGGGGCGCGTAGTCTCTTAAACAATCAGCCTTCGAACATAAGCATACCAAGTACGCCGGTAAATACAAAATATTAACCATTCAACTGCATTCTCGACATCCCACTCACTCTATTTGTAAACACTGCCTAATTTGTATACATACAAACAACCCAAAATAATCTTTAACGATATTAATTAATGATTTTGAGTAAAGTATTTTAATAACTTGTAAATAGAAATCATAATAGATCAGTCAACACATTTCGTAGGGACAATAAAAGAAAAGGTTAAGAAAATTTAATGAAGGCATCATCATCATCAGCCTTTATAGCTATGCTCTGCTGGACATAGGCCTCTCCTTAGTCCTTTGGCACGCCACAGAACCCGGTCATTTGCCCTTAGGTCGTCGGGTCGGTATGTAATAGGTGTACCTAACCTAATACCTATTGCCTAGTTGCCTAAAAATGTATAGTAACTAAAACATTTATACGTATAAATCAGTACAAGAATAGGTAATATTTAAATTGAATTAGATCAAAATGTAGAACCTTTATAACGTAGCGTTATTCTGTGACGATACGTTACTTTAGTAACTTGTAATGTGATCTACAGGCTATGAGGCAACAGTTTTAATTTACTGGAGTAAGATATATTTTAACATATTATAGCCAGCCTCATGCCTCGGAGGTAACAAATATACCAATATAGAGATTACAAAAAGTATAATTGAGAAAACTCTTACACACGATAATAATTAGTCTTTTAAGTACATACAATATCTACATTCTAGAACATTATTAATTATATCATAAGCAGAGATTCTGTTATAGGCGATCGCTCTCGAATCTTCATCAGATATCATTAACCGTTCCTTAAAAATTCAAGTTTCACATACCAATGTGTAGAAATTAATTGTGCAATACTGAATGCGTCTGCTAATGATACAGACTGCAACTCTTTTTCATCAAGGTCGGGCATAATATACTGTTTAATTACTACGTTACGAAAATAAAACAAAGTGCAATTTAAATATATCTTTATTTTTTCAACAATTCCTCCATTCTCTTAGACGCTAAGGACATATCAAGTTTACTATCCGATGTTTTAACTAATATACCTAATAAAGCTTTTAACACCTTCACTTTTCCATCTCTATATTGTTTCACCAATTTAGGATTATTTTCAATTACTTTTAGACATTTATCAGTTATTTCATCTTCATCAGTAACTAACATCCAACCCCTTTCTTTGACAATATATTTTGGTGATTTATGTGGACTTTCTACAATTTCATCTAAAACTTTACGGCAAACATCTAGATTAATTTTTGCTGATAATAGTAAATCTGTTACTTCGACTAGCTGTTTCACCGTTACTTTACAATCAGCTACGTTAATTTTACGTTTATTAAGTACAGTCAAGAGATCATTTAAGAGAAGATTGGCGACTTTTGTTGGATTTCTTCTTTTGTCAATCGTCAGTTCGTGGAAGAAATCCAGAAGAGTCGGTTCGTTTACAAGTTGTATTGCTATTTCTGGACGGAGCTCGAAGTCATTTATAAGATTTGTTCTAGTTTCTTCTGGAAGTTCTGGTATCCTGTCCCTTATGAGTGGCACACTAATGACATCTTGTGTATCGTGTCTCGATGTTAAATTTAGACGAAGAGGCGGTAAATTGGGCTCGGGCATATATCTGTAAAGAATATATAGGATATAAGTTTTTATCGTGAAGTAAAATAATCCAGTAAGTATGAATATCCACTACCTATTTCTTCAAAATGAAGTTCGCAATGTAAATATATATTTTACTGAAAAATACACAGTTGACTTCAAAATATGGATAGTTAAAAAGCCTATCCTACATAAAATTTAATATTGACGAAAAATACCTATCATAATACTAGCAAATAACTATTGGTTGTCGATTGAAATAATACAATTTATGAGTAGACCGGAAAAATAGTCATCGAAGCGTAAAAGAGCGAGTATCTCATAATAATAATGAATTATAATTACTAGTGAATACGCTGTACTAGAAAAGATATCTATAAATTTCAAGGTCGTGCAATGTAGTTTTATATGACCATATCAAAACAGGATTGAAACTTGAAAAACGCTTCCTTATGTTTATTTATAAAAGGTATATTACGAAACAAAGAAAAATAGCTACTTATGGCTGACACGTGCCGTGCGTAAACTATTTTAACGCTTCTAAGGAAACTACATGTTAAATCCTATTTACTGAATGAATACCTATGTAAAATGTTATATAACATTTCATAACATTTTCCCCTATAGGGTTTTAAGCTGAAGTTATGTTTAACACATTCACATTTGCGCGTATATATAAATATATAAGTACAGACGAAACTATTGCTATAGCACGCTATAGTCTATACCTATTAATAAATAGTGAGTTTGCAAAATCGCATCGGCAAAAACAATAGCTCGCGTTTTAAATTATTTTGTAAAGAATTCTGTAGACGTAGAATTTCCATAATAAATTATAAGTGAAAAGATATAATGTGGCTAATTAGCCACAATTTACTTTTTATTTATCTATTTCGCTCCCGATAGTTGAATCATGACATCTAATTGTGTGTGCGTAATAGTGTGTCGTTTTTGAAGATCCAATGTTGCGTAGGTAACCTATGATCCACAGTCTACATTTTTTTACTTTTAATATCATTGGTATCCAAAGTATTTTTTTGTTTCTTGCTTCATTAATGTGTATAAAACGTGTAGACCAAACAGTTGGATATTCAAATATAATAGATGTCCCAGATTATCTGATCATTTTAAAAATGTCTATTGTTCCAATATAAAAATGCTTTTACCTGTAATCTTGAACAATTTCTTTGTCTCGCATCGGCACTGTAACCTTGGCAACGGCATCCCACGCTCTAGTTTCGTTTATAATTTTCCCGCCATTTTCAAGTACGGATTGTTGGCGATCTATTTCGTGTCGAACAGCACTTGCGACACTGCGGATGGAACCGATATTTTTAATCTGTAACAATAAATTTTGTTTGTTTTATTCGATGTCATATTATGTTAGGAAGACTTATCATGTCGCCTATAAACTGCTCTTTATTTTTGGGGTCATATTATAATTTATCATTGCTCTGTAAGATAAAATATATATTAAAACCGATACAAAACACCTTTAATTACACAACAAAACTGCGTCATTAAATTTTTTTGATCCTATCCAATTACCCCGGCTTCCTACTTCTTTGCCTATAAATGGAGATAAACAATTTCTAAAATTGATTCCGGCTATTGACGTAACATGCAAAAACTTTCCTTTCATAATAAAAGTAAATATACACTAAAAAAATAAAAAATATAGAAATTCAATTACCACTGTTAGGAAAAGAACTCAGGATAAAACTCTCATCACAATCAAATCAAAATCAAGTAAAAATGATCTGTTTTAGAAGCTTAATACTACTTTTATGTAACACTAGCCGCTCCGCGCGGTTTCAGCCCCGTGGCTCCTCTCCTGTTGGTCGTAGCGTGATGGTATATAGCCTATAGCCTTCCTCGATAAATGAGCTATCTAATACCGAAAGAATTTTTCAAATCGGACCAGTAGTTCCCGAGATTAGCGCGTTCAAACAAACAAACAAACAAACTCTTCAGCTTTATAATATTAGTATAGATGTACCTCAGTTCGAGTAGACAGTGGTTCTCCCTCTTTATGCATAGAGACATTAGCATCCACTCGTAAAGCACCCTCTTCCATGCGCCCAGTACAAGCTCCGAGCCTTTGTACTATTAACACTAATTCCTTTACTAACGCCGCTGCCTCTTCACCATCCTGAAAATAATATCAGAATAACATATTAAAAGAAAATTGAGATTTCCCATTTTCAAAATAATATTGGAATAATATACTTTCGTTGAGAAAAAAATACTTTCTACATCCTGGAAATCATGTTGAAGTCACGCATTTATTTATAAACAAAAATATAAAATGTTTAATAATTATATTTTGGTCTCAAAATTATCTTATATTTATCAGATGTACATTCATTTGAAAGAAAAAGAGACTTGATTATCAAGCTGACTACAGATGTACTCATCTTTATTTATTTCATGATTGCAGTTGCTATTTTAGTTTAAAAATAAACTGAAAAGAAACAACTGTAGAAAGTTGCCTGACTAGAATAAACATATCCATATGTATTTATACCACAATATGTCAGGATAACCCTGAACTTTATCAATACTCAATTACTAAATAAAAAATATACCGGTCAAATTGAGAACCTCCTCCTTTTTTTTCTGAATTTGGTTAATAAAGTAAATAAATTAAATAAACAAACCTCTAAATCAGGTTCAAAAACTATTTCAATAAGGGGCGCTCCAGCTCTGTTAAGATCCACAAGACTTCGCTTGAGTTCTGCATCATGAAGGGATTTACCGCTATCCTGTTCTAATTGTATCTGTTTGATCTTTGAACTTTTATTGTAGGGCTTCTTATGTACCCCCGGAGTATATACCTAAGGTTAAAATAATATATTAGTTCCTTGTAGTATTAAAATAACTATAAACATAGAAATTATTTTGTAGTATGTATGATATGATGATATTTTCAACTTTTCGTCAATAAGAAATTTAAAACTACACACCGTATCGCTAGATAAAATGTAAGAAAGGTGTTTTTCATTCATATTATTCCTATAATAACAATTGTAATAATACAATATGTTAATAAACACATAATAATCTATACCTGAAATTGTATAACACCGTCATTAGCTAAAGGAGCCCTTTGTTGCGTAATTTGATAGCCTGACGGTAAATCAGCATAAAAATAGTGTTTCCTATCAAAACTTGATACTTCGTTGACTTTACAACTAAAAGCTAATGCGGTTAAAACACCTAACTCGACACATTTCCTATTCAATACAGGTAACGTTCCGGGTATAGCAGCATCGAACAAAGACACACAGTTATTCACAACTCCACCAAATGTATTTTGTGCACCAGAAAACAATTTTGAGTTTGTATTAAGCTGCGCGTGAACTTCTAACCCTACAACACTTTTCCACTTTGTCACATTATGCGATGAATAACGTTTATGAATCTTCATATATTTACTAATTAATCTTGACCGCATTTTCACTCTATATCGTCTTTATTATTTAGGCCACAAAATACACAAAAACAGCTGATGAATCTAAACTCCTCACTTTTGACAACTATTAGTTTACAAATTATCCGGTTTTGACAATGACAGTGACATTGATAAGGATGTAATGATCCAATTATTATTTAGGATTATACCGATTTTTTGTATTAACTGATATTATATTTTTGGTACACTCTATATTTTAAGTTTATTCCAATTATATTTATTTTTAATAGCACATATGTTTATACTAGAGCATGAACTATTATAAAAAAAAAACTCACCTAATCAGTGCCGCAGTCTTTGTGGTGAAAGTACCATATAATTTATCGCATTTTAATTATAAATAATAAGATTCTAAAAACAATTACCTATTCATATCTTAATTATATTTTGCATTGATATTTGACTAATTATTTAAAAGCTAAATTAAAGTATTTTTCTTATTAGATATCACATCGTTAATTAAATATTTAAAAATTTATGAAACTAAGCCCGTAACCACTTCAAAAAGGAAAGAGAATAGGTATAGAACCATGAAGGCCAGGGTAACCTCGGCAATGGAATACATTTTTTAAATTTATTAGGGAAAACCGTATATAATTAGATACAACTCGCGTGACAACGCGCGGAAAATACAATCGTTTGCGACGTGCGATCGATTTCAGTCACTGGTAGCAAATGAGCGTGCTGGGTGTGCACGAAACCTTGATGATAACTAGCATTAGCCGAGCAAATACAAAGTTAAGGTTCTCATTAAACTAATATTACTGATAGGACGGTGTTTTAAACTTCGCCGCATTATACGAAACACACCCACGTTTTACCAATACGACAGAAATTGTAAAATTTTAATATTAATGTGCTGTACGTTGACGTCACAACGCTGTTTACACACCTCTTTTGATGTTTAATCAGGTAATTCAAGATGGTATTTTTCAATTGATCGTTAGGTAGGTACTAATTAATTAAGGGAAAAAATATTAAAATTTGTCAATTCATTTAACAGTACCGACAGTTTTATTTAAGACTTTTTATAAACAAGCTACTTCCTGCCTTCGTCCGTTTTAAAAAATATAAAAGACAGTTTTTAACTTTGTTAGTTTGTATGTTTGTAGGGCCAATCACTAGGGATTGGCCCTACAATCATATCATTTATCAACATTTACAAACGGTTAGGTATCCCTTTGGTAAAGTACCAATTGGTCAAATCATGAAAGTTATTTTTCTAACAAAAACTTACACAAAACTATTCAGGAGTAACAATATCATCATTCATCATACCTACCTAATATGCTGTTTTTTATCCTGACAAACCCGGGACAAGTATAGCACTGTATGCCAGAAACTAGAAAGCGATTCTAGAAAAATAATAATTGAGGAATGGAAGTATGTAACTACTTACCTACCTAATAATTTTAATAAATTTATTATTATGATATTGATAAGTATCTCTAAGATATAATGCTGTAGGTACTATATGTACTTATCCATTTGATCTAAAGTGGTGATAACATCGAACCAAATTGACGACGAACAATATTATTACCTATTTTTTGAAATCATTAGATTAAATGAATTCTCAGCTCAGAAATAAAATATATAAGTACCTAAGGTACCTATTTTTTACCTCAATATAAATGATCCTTACAATAAATACATACAAAACGTACGCTAAATACCTACTTAATATCATACCTAACATAAAATACCTACACTACATATGAGAGTTCCGGGTTAAACCAAACAACATAGACCGTAATATTACTACTAGCGGTCCGCCCCAGCTTCGCCCGTGGTACATATTTCGCAATAAAAGGTAGCCTATGTTCTTTCATAGGGTCTAAAGTCTAAACTCTAAAGATTGTCTGTGCCACATTTCATCAAAATCCGTTGAGAGGTTTATGCGTGAAAACCTTGTGAAAACCATACATACATACATAATTACAAACTTTTCCTCTTTATATAATAGTATAGAAGTATTAGATTACTCACAAGTCACTTAACACATAGGTATGGAATATGGATATATGTATAATTAAAGCTAAAAAAACAACATTTTTCCCTCGTAAAATATTTATTTGGGCTTATTGTTTTTGAGCATAGAGAACAAAGATCACGTAGGTAACATATACCTACACAGTACACACGTTTACGGAATAAATCAATTAAATTCCAAAATTATTTATTCAATGCCTTAATAGGTCACGCGAGGTGTTTCACCCGACACTGTTAAAATCAGTGAATAATTATGTAGTATATACGTAATTGTTTAGAAAAGAGACATACATAAGGCAAACAAAGGCTTCAAACAAAAAACATATAGGTATGTAGTAAGATAAATTATTATAACTACGCGTACATAAAGATACCTATATGAATAGTAGGTGTAAAGGAAATGCTATGTAAGGAAAATGTTCTAGGTAAAATAGAATGTGTATTATAATCACATATGTATTATGAACTATGTAGGTAGTTATATTATTATACCTTCTATATTCATTAAAAACGATTTTCTTGAAAACTGGTTTATCGTGTTAATATGGAACATTTTCCATGGAGTTTTTGTATTGGAAAAACATTTATGTATATAATATGTATATTTACAACGCTTTATAGCCTAGTTATACGTAGGTACTACACATTTTATCATATACATATATTTTATCATATAGAAACCTGGAACTTATCTACCTAAATCTATTTTTTTTTTATTTAAACATTAATTATTAACATGATATAAAAATCGGATTTTTGATATATTTTTTTCTATTTAAGTAGGTACCTACTTATTACATCGATTGATGCATGAATTTTATCGTTTATAATATCGCTTTTAATTACCTAACAACATTAAAATATTATTAGCTTTGCAAATTATTATCGTGTTATCATTGTAATTATCAAAATGTATTAATGAGTAATGACCTATTTTCCCCATAATGTTTCTTATGATGAGCAGGTTAGCGTTAGCTACTAGGTTGAGACTTTAGAGTATTCTGTGGTAATAACGAAGGATTTTTTTTTTTACAAACCAGAAATTGGAGCCAGAAATTGTTTGTCGTTTGAAACTCAAACAAACTACATATAAGAATTAGCGTGATTTAGCTAACATACATAATTGATTATGGAATTTGCATTTTTGCACGCCTCATAAGCGAAGCGTTGAGGTGGGTACTATACTGTCACTTCGCGCAAGACATCTGATTTTTCAAACTTAAAATGTCTTTATGTATCATACATTGCACTTGTAAGATAATACATACACACACATATTAAGAAAAAACACTATTTTTAACGTTTATGATATTTTTGATGTCATTTTTGTTATTTAAACTAGTTAAAAAACAGTTTAAAAAAGTTCTGTCTTGGACGTCCGTGTGTCTGTATGTGCGGATCCTTTTTCTTGTTAACACGATAGCGACCGAAATACTTTACTAATCGAGTCTTTTTTTTTCTCTTACGCTTGAGTATGCTCAGGAATAGAACCCTTTCATTTTTCAGGGTCTGATTCGATGTGGTTTAATTGTTATTAAATAAACAAAAATAATAATTAATAAATATTTATTAAAAAAAAAATTATGAGGCGTGCACTTTTGGATTTTCCAAATTATTTTACAATATCACAGAATTCGTAATAGAACCTTCTATGGTTTTAATAGATATCTATATATCTTAAAAACAATAATTATATGACTACCCAATTCTTATTGATTGTATGTTAATGATCAAGCACGTGTATTTTCAATCTGTCGATTTTCTCTAGTTTCGATTGTTTTTGTTGTACATAATACCCTAGTCATATTTCAGATGAATATTCTTGCACGTGAGGATTTATTATTAACAAAAAGTTTTTTCAAGATTCTGTTAAATGTTTTTGTTAAGGTAATCTATAGACACGTGATGAAGTCACATTGCTACACCATGTGTGGATAAATAAATCTAGTTTTGATTATTTTTTAATAGGTAATCGCATTTTACGTAGTTAAATTGAATTGATAAATTATACCTATATTACATTTACAGATTGGGAATAGGGGGCCAATTAAATAAACAATTAAGTAAATAAATCGAAATATTTTGGTGTAAATTAGAACTGACATTTTATTTAGAACAGTGTCAGGGACAAATAACTCGCAATATGTAGGTGGGTGTGGGTACATCGATTCAAAAATAAATTTCTTTTAAATCTTTTTATTTTGAGATAAGTATATATAATATACTAGTATATAAATATTTGTTGAAATATAAAAAAAAATAATGATAATACTTTGTTGATTATTCTTGGTTAAAAATAAAAATAACGCGATCTAAACCACAATTTCTTACTAAAGATAGAACACGTAGGTTACCTATTAGATAAATTATACAGCTAAGATAAAGTGAAATAAAGTTAATGTAACAAATGATAGATAACAAATTAAGGACTTTATACAATTAACATTTAAAACTATCATCATTAGGTACCTATTTTATTTATGTTATATGATTATGTTTTAATTATACCTAATGACAATATAATAAGCTGGAACCAACAGCTAGTCACCCTAGCCACAGTATTAGGTACAATAGGAAATAATATTATAATGTAATACTGTGCCCTATCTTCGCCCATGTAGACATATTTCGTAAGTTTTTTTAGTTGTTTAGTTTGGAATAGACCCATCCAAGCAGCGGTACATCCAACATAGTAAAAACTAAAAATCATTTTAAAACGTTATCGTAGCAAACAAATCATAACACACTGATTTTCCTTTGATTTTTATCGATCTGATAGTACAAAAGTTTCATAGACCTATTATAAAAAATTATAATTTTTAATTATTATAATATAGGTACGTTAATCTGTCACGCTATGGCGCACAAATAATAAAATCCCAAATAATGACTTTAGTCAGTGGTAAATGGTAATTAACCCAAGCTCTATATACGATTATTATTTCTACAAAATTTAAATAAAGAGCATGAAAAATTCCATCTAAGTTGAACCTTCTAAGCAGAATAGTTTTGGAAGAATTTATATTTTGAACAATAAACAATAAACAAAATAGGCACCTTAGTAGCTTCTAGAAAAATGAAACGTAAGTATATACCTACTTATGACATATTTCCTGAGCCTATTTGTTGCACTCTTGTTGAACTTGATGCGTAAGGTTAAAAACTGGTGCAATTATCCGAGCATCTTTGTCTTCGCCGTACTAACTCTACATGCAGTATGCACACAGTTGAATGACCTGTGTTGGTACGCATTCATGACCATTGAGCCTTATGCTTTGTTTTTTCAGTAAAATAAAAACGTAGGTACTTAATTCAATCAACTAACTAATACAATGCACTGTGGATTTCGTTTATCGTGGAATTAGGTCACAGTATTTATGCTAAGTGGACACAATAATTAACAGATAATTTTTTTGGTAATAGGTAATTAAAAAAAACAATAATTAGTTAATAAAAAATAAAATACAATAGGAATTGTAATACTGTGGCAATATTCTGATGTCGCTTTGAGACGTTGAGACACATCTATGAGCCGAAATAGATTGTGGAAGTGGATTACCTATACGAATTTTAGTTGTCTGCCCTAAATAGATAACCCAAACATATTTTATCAAATCTTTAATCTGAATCGACAACAACTATCAATAGTTACGATAAAACGACGATGAATTCTCAAAGTAAATGCTTGGTAAATGATATTTTAATTGAACTTTATTCGTTACTCGATAAACCGGTCAGATAATGCAATCCTACTTCCTATTTCTATTACCTACTAGGTAACAAACACAAAATATGAGGAAGGGTACATCGTTGTTTGATAGGTACCTACTTTTTCCTAGGAATCGGGTCTTCATTAGGTAATTTTGACAAAAAATTTGGAGCTAATTAATATGTGTCTACTTATTAATATTTCAGACAAAATTTTACATTTTTCTTTTCTTCCTGGGTCCTCGCAAGGATCGAGTACAAAAAAAAATTATAAAATAATAATTGAATGTAGGCTACTACTTTATATGGATTATATTACTATAAACAACGATACACTTTTTTGCTAAATTTAATGATTTGGACGTCATATCAAATTAATAAAAATAAAATACCCGTTTGAATCCAACAACAATAAACAAGAAGGAAAAACCGTTAGGATACCAAAGGAGACTTTCATTTCTAACGACTTTCTAAAGATCATCAGTTTCATTCAAATTCATGATCATTTTATAAATTATAACATAACTCGATACATTGACCTAAAATTAATCGACGACGAACCTCAATGCGACGAACTCATTTTTTTTATTAGGTACCTACCAATTTTAATGTATTCCTATACGTTCCAAATATTCATAGGTACCTATTCTTCAAGTCCAAACATCGTAACCAACGTCACATATTGCGTTAAAATAATACGTACATAAAATTAAAACGCAAACAAAATCAATACAAAGTTCGAGAACATTTAGCAAAACATGCGAAAAAGTGCTGGCATTCGACATTTCCATAGCATTACAAAACGCGTTCGAGTTCAACCAAGGCCGGGCAAAGTCCAAATGAGATTTGCGTCGTTTAAGAGTCGGCAAGTGTGCTGTGTAATCAAACCGGTGGCTGGTGACGAAAACCACATATTTACAATGTATTTACATGCGGAATCTATGAATTTAATACATTGTAAAGTTACCTGACAAGAAGAAGTAACACGTGGTAGTCGGGCATGCTTGGTAGGAATATTAGGTCATAATTCCTATGCATGCTAATCGTATAACCACGCTTTACGTAGGATAAGGATATACCTAAGTAGGTCCCCATCATAATCCTACCCAATTTTCAATGTTGGGGCACGATATTATCTGCAACTGAATTTTAATATGTACTTAAAAGCAGAAATGCGGTTCTTCATATTATTCACAGATCGTATAGGTACCTAATGATGCTGAGGCATCTGGTCATTAACCTGCCTCTTCCGTAAATAAAATACAATTTTCTGGATTTTCCATACAGAAGTAACCAACCTTATTATATTTACACAAACAATTTAACTCAAAAAAGTACCGACAGAGATTTAAATATCTAGAAAACGTTATCAGATAATAATAATTATTATTACCAGAATTCAATTTGTACCCCACGTTTTGTTTTTATCAAGTCTAATTAGATAGGTATTATCTGTTTAAGTTAACAGGCAAATGCATATTTGATTGGAAAATGCGCAACACTAATTAATATTTTTTATAGATAAGGAGTAGACCTATATTAGGTATCTAAAGACAAGACAAAATCACATTTAGATATTTATATTTTATTTACTTAACTCTGTAGTCTGTACACAGTAAGAAACTTAGGTATTTAATCTGTGACAGTACGGACGTATTAAATTGATACATTTAACTTGAGGGCATTGATTTGATTAAGTTCAATGACATTTAATTTGAGACAATATTAAACATTTTATTTATTTTTCTAGAATCTTGAATATCTCAATTTTATAACTAGGATTTCAATTTTATAACCTTTCTCTGTATAATAGCATCAGCAGCATTGAGATAATATGTACTACGTAGTACATATTATCTAAATGATCAGCAGTTCATTATTTAAATAAACCATTTAATATTTATCGATCAAAATTACTGTGGTAAGTTGATAGACATACGGATATGACATAGGTATGACGAGGCGAAAGGAATAAGGAAGTATGAGGATTCCTTCCTAACCATTTGCTTCCCTATATAGTATTTAAATTTTAAATCATTATAATATTACAAGGTCACTATGTGGGAAGCTAAATGATAGGGAAAGTGCTTCATAGATAAGAATCTAAGTACGCAGTAGCCAGTAAATAAGAAAAACAAGTAAACAATTATTAACACCTTGCGCATTGCATCATATTATATATTTTGTCTCTATTTACGTATAACGTAAGTACTTTAATTGTTTTATTACGAATCATATTGTCCGTATATCGTAATCAATCTCCTTTGTATTTCACACAATAATACATAGGTAAATAAATTAAAGAGTTGATAAGTACTCGTATGT
Organism: Colias eurytheme; assembly: GCF_061535395.1. Classification (NCBI taxonomy): domain Eukaryota; kingdom Metazoa; phylum Arthropoda; class Insecta; order Lepidoptera; family Pieridae; genus Colias; species Colias eurytheme. The sequence goes on along the minus strand of NC_142995.1, from coordinate 5,921,794 downwards.
CCTTTCGTAGTAACGTAAGTACATTAAAAACTAGCCAATCAATAAACTTAGTGGCCTCGATTTATAACACCGAAGGGGAAAATCCGAATCGATAATGTAGTTTTATACCCTACCCTAGGCAAGGACGAAGTGCAATGACTTCTCAGACAAAGTAAAATAGATAAACAAATATAATATGTTTTGTATACAAAGCAAAACACATTATGTACTAGATTATTGAGGAACTTGCTATTACAAAAAATATAGTCGGTATACATAATATTGTACTTTGTACCTTCGTAACATTATTTTATAGGTTGGCATCATGGCATCTATGGTTGGCATGGCTATTGTATGGAAATATTACATGTTTTATGCTTCGAACTATATTATACCATTATAAGCTTGATACAAATGGAAAAGTAATATTTAATTCAATTTAATGTAAGTTACATCAAATTCTGTATTTATTTACATTAACTGCACTCATAACAAAAAGAAGATAAAGTTTATAACTCATTTATAACTAGCCATTTAATAAAATAGGTAATGCTCAAAACTGGTAATTCTAATAATATCTACATAATACAACACAATTTTTTTCAGTTTTTATCATAATTCAACTTGTAGGAAGGTAGGTACGTTTACATTGTAAAAAATAAAGTGCAAAATTAAATGTAAAATACACACGGTGTCTTTAATGTTATGTACTTTTGCATATTTAGTGTCTACTACAATAAATATATTACTTGCTACCTATAATATTAGTTTGAACTTGTTTTCTTATAAAAGAGATTTAGGAACCACATAAAATTATGAAAAGAATTCGTAAAACATAGGGATGTTTATATAGTACCTACTAGCTTTCCGCCCGCGGCTTCGCCCGCGTTTTCAAAGAAAAACCCGTTCCCGTAGGCTTTCCGGGATAAAACCTATCCTATGTCCTTTCTCGGGTATCAAAATATCTCTATACCAAATTTCATGCAAATTGGTTCAGTAGTTAAGGCGTGATTGAGTAACAGACAGACAGACAGAGTTACTTTCGCATTTATAATATTAGTATGGATTTATTTCTTGTAATTTAGAAATGATTTTTTGAATTCAAATGTCAACGAAATTTTTGATTTTTAATTTCTTATGCGTTCCGGTTTACTCGCGAGTCACGCTGTTTTCCTTCACCGATTGGTGTAAAAGTTGTGGACAAGATAAATTGAAAAATTCGCTCTTTTATTCAGTTATGAACCCATTTATAGTTACGTGTACGATTGAATTTAAGCCCATAACCGCTAATTAGTTTATTCTATGAACGTTAACGCCACAGATAGAACCTACTTACTTAATATAAAATTAATATAAATAAAAAAAATGATACCTTATAATATTTACCACTATGTTTTGTGCGTGGATATGACATACAAACAAAGTTAGTTTGAATAATGTATTAATATCAGAATGCTAATTTTAACTTGGCTATTTACTTGATCTAAGATCTCCGTCATATTTACAAAATAATTTGGAAAATCCAAAAGTGCACGCCTCATAATTTTTTTTTAATAAATATTTATTAATTATTATTTTTGTTTATTTAATAACAATTAAACCACATCAAATCAGACCCTGAAAAATGAAAGGGTTCTATTCCTGAGCATACTCAAGCGTAAGAGAAAAAAAAGGACTCGATTAGTAAAGTATTTCGGTCGCTATCGTGTTAACAAGAAAAAGGATCCGCACATACAGACACACGGACGTCCAAGGCAGAACTTTTTTAAACTGTTTTTTAACTAGTTTAAATAACAAAAATGACATCAAAAATATCATGAACGTTAAAAATAGTGTTTTTTCTTAATATGTGTGTGTATGTATTATCTTACAAGTGCAATGTATGATACATAAAGACATTTTAAGTTTGAAAAATCAGATGTTTTGCGCGAAGTGACAGTATAGTACCCACCTCAACGCTTCGCTTATGAGGCGTGCAATACCTCATGTATAATTATAGCTTCGCTCATATCAGAGTAGCCTATACAACTCATATATACTATACTAACATAATACTTCCTCGATAAATGGGCTATCCTACACCGAAAAAATTTTTCAAATCGGACCAGTAGTCTTGAGATTAGCGCGTTCAAACAAACAAACTCTTCAGCTTTATAATATTAGTATAGATTTAAACCTTCATACCAAAATGTCAACTTTCTACTTTCAGTAGTCTCGGCTGTCCGTCAGTCAGTCACTCCGTAACGGAAGCACAGAATAATGACTAGTAACTATACGGAAGTTAAGTTTTATATAGGTACCTATACTATGCATATTGCTTTACTTTTTGCAGACTTAGTACTTGAAAATTACATGTGTAGTGTAAAATTACGTTTCCTCGTTTTAATTTTATGATTAAAATTTACAATAACATTGTTCCGTTCTGATAAACAAGCACATTTGAAATAATTAATAACGGATTCTGAAATACCATTTTTTTTGCAAACCCAAGTTTTGTCCTTGAAGCTTTTTTCACCTCAAACGAGAACAATACGGACTGCGAGTGGGGAGGATGGGAGTAGGGAGGACAGGGAGTGGGGAGGATGGCTGTGGGGAGGATGGGAGAGTGGAGGATGGGAGATGTAAGGATGGGAGAGGGGAGGATGGGAGATGGAGAGAGTTGTTTAGACCACCGAAACTTATAATTTCAAATAAATCATTATCATGCAAGATTTTAATTGGTCTTGAATGCTTAAATTTTCTTAAGAAAATTTAATAACCATATATAAAATTATTTCGGTGTTAGATAGCCCATTTATCGAGGAAGGTTATAGGCTATATAATATCATCACCCTAAGACCAACAGAAGCGGAGCAATACGGTTGAAACCGCAAAGCACAGCTAATCTACATATCTATTATTATATCTACATTAATTCTGAATGCTTAATAAATTAAATGAACTGTAAATACATAATTCGTGGCCGTGTGTCGTTGGTATTGGGATCAGATCGTTTCTCTCTTCTTCATCAAAAAGGCTGAGGTGCACAAACTACCGAGGAATAGCGCTACTCCCCACTGCCTTTAAGATCCTATCCTACGTGTTGCTCAAGAGGTTGGAACCTTACGCTGAGGCCATAATAGGCGATTACCAGTGTGGGTTGAGACGCAACCGTAGTACAGTCGATCAACTCTTCCTCCTCAAACAACTCATGGAGAAAAGGTGAGAATATGCACAAGACATTCATATGCTGTTTGTCGACTTCGCTAAAGCGTATGATAGCGTGGACCGCAGCTCTGCTTTCACAATCCTCAATAATTTCAAAATATCTGCGAAACTGATCAGGATGATACAAGTCGCCACCAAAGAGAGCAGGGCTGTGGTAAAAGTAGGCTCGGAAGTCACCAACTCATTTGAGGTGCTCACTCGCTATCGTGTTAACAAGAAAAAGGATCCGCACATACAGACACACGGACGTCCAAGACAGAACTTTTTTAAACTGTTTTTTAACTAGTTTAAATAACAAAAATGACATCAAAAATATCATGAACGTTAAAAATAGTGTTTTTTCTTAATATGTGTGTGTATGTATTATCTTACAAGTGCAATGTATGATACATAAAGACATTTTAAGTTTGAAAAATCAGATGTTTTGCGCGAAGTGACAGAAGTACCCACCTCAACGCTTCGCTTATGAGGCGTGCAATTAAATAATTGGAGTAAGTGCATATCGTATTTAACAAGATGTTTATTTTGTGGTGAAAAGAAAAATGTCCATTTATAGTCTGTGATTTACTTACGTTGTTATTGTAAACTGAACTTTGAAGCCCTCCAATTAAAAAGTAATTTATTCATCGTATTCATGTTCTACATAACAATCGTAGGTATCTCGTATTCGTAATTCACCTAAGGCCTCTTAATTGCTTATAAAAACAATTTGTACTAAATTAAGTACCTACTAAATAACATAAAGTTAATAAAGGTAGATAAACACATTAAATTTTAGCCTTTTATAATATTGGTAAGTACCTATTTAGGATTTAAAAATCATTAAAACTGATGATTTAAGGTTTAGAACTAGCAGACTATGTAACACAGAAGACTGATCACCTACTTTTCTTGTCCCTAAAGAAAATCGATCAGTGAATCAGATGTAGTGTAGTGCATAGTGCATCTGCCCCTTACCCCACTAGGGGACATAATATGTACATATGACATACTTAGCTAAAGTTAAAAATTCATTTATGGGTCAAGCTATACGCTTTTACAATAAAATTCCTCATAATATTAAAGAGTTAAGTAGTTCAAAATTTAAAACTTATATAAAAAATGTACTAGTTCAGAGAGCGTACTACAGTATTCAGGAATATATGGACGATAAAAACCCATGGAGGGTTGTCGCGTAAAAACCACAGGACAGTTCTTTGGCATGTTATTATAATATATTATGATGTTACATATGTATTTTGTAAAATTAAATTGTAAAAGTGACATGATTTAAAAGGATTTTCTAGAGAAACTATGGAAAGAACTATGGAGTTTCTTGCCGGTTCTTCTCCGTAGATACTGCTTTCCGAATCGGTGGTAAATTTAAAAGTGCTTCTATAAGAAGTCTAATTGAATAAATAAATGTTTTAGTCTGAGTTTGAGTTTATGACTTCACTTATGTAACAAAGTCATATATTATTATGTAGTATGTACGATCAAAAACACCATCTCTCATCTCCATATTAAGTACCTACTACCTTAAACGTCACTAAATATTCTCATAAGAATAATATAATAGCAGTTATAATACATATAATAACTAAAAATACACCAGTTGTATAACATAAACTCTGCTCTCGGAATGCGCAGTAATGGTAATAAATTAAGTACCTATATAGGTAATCCATTTATATCTCACTAGTCATATTATACATGTACATATTGTTTGACTGTGCATATACGCAGAATCGCAGAAAAAACAAATAACATTATGTAACTAATTCGATTATAATAATTAATAACCAAAAAGACAAAGTGTCAACCAATGATTTTTTAATTGGTGTCAACCGAATACGAACGGTGTGTACTTTTTTTTATCGTGCCTATGTGAAATATATGAATTCACCATACCATTTAAATTATTCAGGCAACAATTCAGTTTTATAATGAAAAAGATTTTATCTCACTTGTAAATAATTAAACAAAGAGTAATAATTATTATAACAGGTAAAATCATAAATCATTATAAATGAATGAATTTCAAATTATTGATGGCATGACCGTGATGTGTTCATCACGGTCAATTTTTGATTTATAATTAAACCTTTCACAAGTGGTACATAATAAATACATAGTGTCAGATAATTTATCTATTGTTGAGAAATATCTCTATAGTTATTTGTTGATTTTAACCATGGCCTTAATACTTTTATATGATTACATGGCCCGTGGTAAAGCTGTTGATTCAACACTAAGTATAATAATTGACCTGTGTCGTTCGGTTACGGAAGTGACTTGGTATGCACCTGTGTTTGCATATGCCACGTTAATAATTATTTAGTGGTATAGTAATATGTAGTAATATCTGTGGTAACAAATAATAATAAGCATTACCAGGTTTGTGCTTCTTATTTTCTCTCATGTGAATTGTACTATTATATACGTAGTAGGTATATTATTATTAGTCTGGGTCTACCTACCAATTGATTGTGACCGTGGACTGTTGGACACCATAATTATTATTTTGAATAAAACCCTTACATTATATATAACATTATACGTTTTTTTATAAATCAATAGCGTTCTTTCCTCGTACTTCATACAACATACTATTAACTAGTTATAATATACGTATGCAAGTCTAGCCATTAAAAGGTGTTACAACATTTCTTACACGTCGGAGCGATAAGCACGTTCCGTATTGTATTTTGATATGTCATGGTTAATCAGAGTCCTTCAGTGTGCTATCAGAAATATTCAAATTATATTTTGAGATAGCGAACAATCAATAATCCACATTTGGTTAAAATGCCTTATAGGTATGAGTCTAATTAAAAAGTGCAGGGGCCTTATAGTGAAACCAAAATATGAGGGTATTTTTATGACTTCAATCTTCATATATCGTACTGGGTACGATTATCCGTAGTTGTAAGTCGTTTGTTAGGTTTTTAGGAATTTGCCTATTATTGGCTCTTTTATTACCTATACCTATGTCATATTGCAAACAATGTCTGTGTTTAAATTAAAATAATTAAAGCAGCAACAACAAGCGCCATCTACCAAGATAAACACAAAAAGATATCTTTGCATGAATTCATTGAACTTTTAATGCATTTAATTTTGATGAGCATTTATAAAGTTATTTATGATCTTCACAAATAGATTTTTAGAGTATCAGATTTTAAATACATATGTATATAAAATAAAATTCTTTGAAATTTATAGAGCCTGAGTAAATTATATGATAAATACGGGTATGTGCATAAAAGAGCGTACTATTCCTATTATGTATTAAAACCAAATTTTAAATCTTTTAACCATCACCTGTTTGTAATGGGTGAGGTTTATACCATTATACTTTAGACCTTTAGGGATATACTTTGCACTAGTTTTTCAATCTAGGACAGGAAGCTAGTTTATTTTAAACTTGTTTCGTTGCAGTAACTTAGGTCTTGAACTAGCAAGATAGCTTACAATTAAAATTGTTTGCTCAAATTGAAAATAAGCCTAATTAGTCAATTTAATGAGCCCCTCCAAGGATAATTTTATGGCCTTTCAGATTTAAGCTAAAAATGAAAAAATGGACCCTTTCAACGTTCTACGTAAATATTTCAATTAGTCGATTTAAGAATGATTAACTACTTTGACTTTCAAATCACCCAAAATCTATTGTTTTTCTATAAAAATTTCATTACCATTTTGTATGCCGACTCTGCTGATGTCATTCCACATTACGCTTTAGGTACTGTATCTAATAATTTTTCGCAGGTCGACCCTCTAAATAATTTCAATATTCCTAAGTTTATAAAATAAAACACTTCTTATTTCATCATTCGTTTTAATGTTTAATATTATGATGGGGGCTTTACGTCAGTTGCTTGATATAATGAATTTATCGCAATATCAGATGATACGAAAGCCATCGATTTAGCGAGTGTTGCTAATGATAATGTATCCATCACTACTCTATTTGCAACATGATTAAGTTTTGCTCCTTTCGATTGTGCTGTGTATTTAAGTGCTAATTTAATTACTCGTTCACATGCCAAAGACTTTGACGCAGCACTCTTAGCCTCTTTCCCAGCTTGTTGTGCCGCAGTTTTTGCTAAATTCATCATTAAATCTTGATGGTTAGACATCCCATTCTTAGCGTATTTTACAGACATTTGTACCTCAATAGATGCCGTTAAGGCGCGTCTCATAGCAACAACACTAGCAGCTGTTAAGTATGCAACATCACCGGCATATAGTATAGCCTTTTTAGCTTTAACCTCTAATTTTTCCAATTTTTGTTTCGCCCTTTTCTCGTTTGTGATTTCGTCCTCTACTACTTCAGGTTGTTCAATTTCCATTTCAGCAATAACATCAGGATTAAGTGCGTATATTTTTTCTTTGGGATCAACCCAATCATCTATCAGATTTGGAGCACTCATTTCTTGAGTATCAAGTGTTTGGCTATCTTGCATGACGACATGTGTAGCATTCAGTTTCTTTTCTAGTAAAATAGCTTCAGTTGCATTTACATCATCATTCACTACTGTGTCTAAGACTGTTTGATTTAAAAATCCTTTCGATGGCATTGATAATACTCTTTTCTTACTTGGTGCAATTCTAACTGGTGTTTTAGCGTTTGATAAAATAACTGAGTATCGTGTCATGTTGGAAAGAATATTATTTTTGGGGGATTCAGTTGAAATGTTGTTACGTACAAATGCGGGTGGCTTATTTAAAATGATATTATATACCGTTGAGTGAATCAAGGGCTGTGTTGTCACACTATTACGATCTTCATTTATAGATCGCTTTTTTCGCAGCGATAAATCAACAGATTGCTTTTTCGATAATGCGGTTGAATATGTTATATCTTTTAATGCGGACACTATGGATACTTCTGCTGCAATTTGTGCCAATCCATACACTAATCGATGTAACTCTGGCTCTGTAGAAGCTCTCGTTATAGACAAAATATGTCCAGACAAGGTTCTCGATATATAGTCCAAAATACGTCGAGTTTCTATAGCTGTCATTCCTTTACTTTTTCCTGGTGCATCTAAAGCCTCGCGAGTTATCCTAGTAATTTTATCCTGGATTTCAAGTTTAGATAGTATGGCAGATACTAAATCCTTCGACATTTGGTACAGCGTTTCCTCCATTTTTGGATTATTAGTTACATTTTTAGTTGCCTTCAGAATGGAGTTATCTAAGTGTTTGATTACGTTGTGTGGTGATGACATAATCAATTTTTCTCCAACTATTTGTGAATTTAATTGATTTCTAAAGTCATGAACTGGAGATATTCCTGCATTCACATTGAATACCTATGGAAAGAAAAACAAAAGAGCATACTTTCTTGGAACTTGTAACATTCCAATGATTTTAAATAAAAAAAATGCATTTGTACCTAGATGATAAACAAGATAAACCATCCCCTATTAAATGCCTTATTGCCATAAGTATATCAACGAGATTATATGCTTGATTTAGGAAAAAAATATAGTTTTTACTGTATCTTACTTTACTTTAACGATATGGATAAAAGTCCCAACAACACGTCAACGAAATGTAAATAAATAAAATTACTCACAAATATCAATCCAAAGGCAAGGAGAGTTAACATTTTTATTTCTAAGAATTTATTCATATAAATTTTTTATGGCGCCTATCGTTTCAAATTAGTGTGCGTGTTAAGAAAAACTTTTAGAATAAAAAAAATCAACGATTTCAAAAGTAACGAGCAATTAACTACAAACCCACTAACAAGTTTAGTTTTTACACCATAAAAAAATAATTGAACATTATATACCTATCCAAGAAAAGCATTGTACATCATGAAGTTTCGCTTGGTGTGTTCAATCTTTCTGTACACATACAATGGTCGATACACATAATCACTTGCTGCTGTAACTATTGCTTCATTTGTGTCATTCCCAACATCTTTGGAAATAGCAATATCACTATTCATTTTGTCTTTATCAGAATTCATATTGATAACACTTGAAGAACTTAAAACAATTAAAGAAAAAGCCACTATTGCAACGCATACTATTGATGACATGTTTATTCTATTAGAGTGAGTTCTTCAGAGTAAAAACACTTCTCGCTACTATTTATGTACAAATGACGTACGTTGTAAGCATCTGATAATTGATAAAGATTTACTATAATAATTAGATTAACACATTCACTTGCAATAATTAACGACCTGGTATAATAACAAATAACGCGAAGCAGTAGCTACTGGTTTATTTTCATAAAATTAAAAGTATATTTTCAGCAAAGGTTTTGATTTGTAATTAGTTTCGTTGACGAAATATAAATAAATACATATTATATTTAAAACAATATTTCGTTAATAATTACCTAGAATCATAAAAGGTAAAATAATAAACAGTCATATGTAAAACATAATAATTAAAGATACATTTATTCAATAAAAACTTATATTTAACACTAGTTGTACAATATTGTACATACAACTTATTACCTCTTCCACTTATTTTAATATTTTGGCTTAACTTACGCAATGGCTCGTTGATTTAAAACTACGAATAACGAATCATGTCCAGGTATGCATTGTAGCGTTTAGTGTATTTCCAGAAAAAGATTAGCCAAGAAAAGCCGGCAACACCCTGATGCGGCCGCGCCCGTCGAGGGAGCTCTCACCAAAAGGCGACGCAACATTCTGGTCGGAGGGAAGAAGATCGCTCTCGTCACCACCTAGGTCTCTGCGCTCCCTAGCAAGTCCTAAAGGCTTAGAAGATCCAACATTTTCTACCGCAGCACCAGACACCGCAGCCTCTTTTTCTGTAGCTGACTGTGTTGCTTCGTGATTTGGCGGGATATGCTGGATCACATCTCCGCTTGGGGCGCAAACGCAGGCTGCGAGCAACGCTAGCGACACGACGACGAAAAACATTGAATGCATTACCGACAGTTTCAATCTTGAACAAGCGTTGATCAGGAGGAACACTTCAAACTATTACTCGTATGCAAATCAGCTCGCTTATAAGTCGGACAATGATTGCAGAAGATATTAGACCAGTTATTATTGAATACATATGCGTCGATGATCTGTTTAGTGTTTGAAGAGTTGAAACTGACGCATTATAACCAAGATTTTCAGTAAACACGTCAAGTTCATAATTTTCTCGACACGAGCCTTGAGTCACGTTGCCGAGTTAACGCTACGCTAACTATATCGGTGCTTTGCGGTTAGCACATGACACTACCGAGTATCTAAATACATCCATATTTTACTTTTTGATTAGTGTGCTGTGATATAAATCATACACACAAAATAGTAAGCTAGTATCTAATCTGTGGCTTAAGTATAAAATACATAATAAAGAAACAGGCGATTGTTATTAAAATTAGAGTTCCGTTAAGAATGTTATTCGTTATACCTAATGCCTAAGCAATGCCTGGTTCCAAAAGTCTAGTGAGCAGGTATGGTTATAGTAATTGATATTATAACGGAATAGTTTCGATACAGATCAATGACATCTCACTCCGATGAGAATTAGGGTGCCTTTCCAACAGAGATGTGATATGCTACGTAGCTGTGGATGCGTTTGTAATCCACAAATCATATTCATTAATGCACATAGCGAATATCATTGTCTTAGCTAAGATATGTTTTTGAAGTGAAAACTAGCGGCGTTGGGTATAAAACCTTAAACTCGCGTCAGGACACGTGACCTGATCGAAAAAGCGTAAGACGGATGGATATCTAACATGCTCAACGTTAATAAACAAGTTTTCACTTCTGCCGGCACTCCCGGAGTGCAACCCATCTTTTTTATATATAGAATGATGTGTGCTGTGGATATGTATGGATCGATACATCGCATAGCTCGAGCTGCGCATCTTCCACGCACATCTTACTTGCACCGCTACATAGCGTAGCATTGATAGAAACCACATAGAAACAGACACAGTTTCATAGTGCACATCTCTGGTGGAAAAGCACCTTTAAGGTTGACAGCGGTAAAAACAAAATAAAATTTAACGCTCGTTTGACTTCCCTCGAATTTGTTGTCGAAGTTTCATCGTATATTTTGTTTATTTATTTGTTAAATATTATTGGAAAAGATTTAAATATATTATATATGCAAGAAAATGAAAGAGAAAAAATAAAGCTTTCAATATATTATGGTAAACAGAAGATAAACCAACACCGCGTCTGCTTTGAAATAGATTTGCCAATAAAAATAAGGGCTGGAGCTATGTTTTTATTTAAAAAGTAAAAACCAATTTCCAGGCTTAGAAAATCGATATTTTCTACGAAAGTTTATAATCTATATCCATGGACGTATAAAAAAAGACGGACGGTATATCGCCTAAACATTGAGTGAAGCCTAGTAATGGCGGCGAAACATCCATGTGTGTGTGCCATGGCAACAGCTGTGTTGATGTCAATGGCGGCTGTATTTTTTTCTATAAATTTTGCCGTAATAATTTTGTCATTAAAACATAAAAGGAATAACTTGCTTCCCTGTGGAATGTAATCCCTTGTATTTTGTTATTTAAAATTGTACTGTTGCGACACCATTTACCACGCAAGACGGCATTTTAAATATTTTTTGTGAAACAGTGACGCAGTTAATCAGTCGGTAGTTCACGACGTAATGGCGGCCGACTAGCTTACTATGGTGAGAGTGTGTGCGTGTTTATTGTCTTTACACGATCGCTAGCTTACTATGGTGGCTTCACGTTGTTTGTTCGTAATACGGTGTCCGTCTTTTTTTATACGTCCATGTCTATATCATAGATAAGTTTAGAATTAAGTTTTATGTATGTATGGTTTGGCGCATGCCGTAAATAAATAAATAAATCATTATAAATAATTCCTAATTTCGTGAGTTTTGATATTTCTTACAGAATTTTCTATTTCAATACTTAATGAATTCTCTTATTTCTCTTATTGCCATTATCTCAAATTTAGATTGAAAAAATTGCTTCTAAAACTTATTGTAAAACGCAGCACAATGAACCAAAAAAAAGAAATGTTTATGTCAGACTTATACTAGGTTGACATCAGGTATAACCATAGAATAGCATTAGTATGAATACTTATTACGACGTACATACTAGTAGGTTTAATTTATTATATGTTTATTTGTATAATTTTTCCTTATTCTTAGTTTATTCTTGTCATAAAACGTTATATCTCGTTTATTTGTACTGCTGTATGTGTAGAGTGGAAATTTTCAATGGGCCCTCGAGGAAAAGTACTTGAAATACTGGATATAGCAAATTTTAGTTAAAGGAAACATTCCTTTATTTTTAAGAGAAATAGAACTGTATTTGAAGATTTTGGAAATTAACTTGCCAAGACCGGGCATCGAACTGGCTAAAATAATAAAATGAAAACTTGTTTTTTTCATTCTTCTCTTTAAAATATCATAAACAATGGATGGACTATTGTTAATTATTTAAAATAATAATTTAAAAAATATATTCATGAGTTTTCAATCTATAGTGGTTTAAAGTTAACTCAAAAATGGACCATTTTCGTAAATTTTCTAAAAAATCTTAGAGAAAGTGTAGGAAATGTATATAGTATGCTATATATTCGTGATCTACTCAATAAGCTCTTTCATTTGATACCCCACACGGCATGTTTTGGAAATTTTTATTTTTTTCTTTGTATGCCATATTTAATTACCGGGGTGCGGGCAGGGGGACCACAAAACTGGTTGGCAACATCTGTCTATAGGATGTCTGGGACCTATACAATATATATCAGAAGTCAGATTTAGGTCCGCTATTTTTGCAAACGAACATCTCCTTGGAGCCTGCTCTAAAGGATCTTATGAAAGAAAAACTTCAGAAAGGATTATGGCGCGCTAAAAGTCAGCAATGACATACAACGTACGTATCGGTCAATTAAGGAAAGCTGGCATGTTCACAGTACTCACACTTATGCAATTTCACTTACAGTATGTTCAAAAATAAATGCGACTCTAGTTTCATTTTAGACTTGAATTGTAAAATGGGTGCGTTGTAGATAAATATATGCAAATATAATTATGAAAGCTCTCATAATTTACCTGTAAAATTATAATTTAAAAGTAAATCAATTGATGAAGTTAATTATTTATTCTAATAATAATCAATTGGATAAAAGTATTAATAATTATTCAATTATCAAATAATAATTAAATTTCATGTCATAAAAACAATACAAATAACACGTGCGCTCACTCCCAACACACGGATGGTTGTTTTGATAATGATTTAAATAACGGACGTCTTCTGCAGTTGCGGAGCAGTCTTGTCCTGACTTTGGTCGAGTAAAGATATCTAAGAAATATTATATTTGTAGTAAGTACGTAATACCTACCAATACGCACTAACAAATATGTGTTACATGTTTATTGTATAATTTTCACACTATTGGTTTTAAACTCAAACTCAAACATTTATACAATTAGACTTCTTCTAGAAGCACTTTTGAATCGTCATAACAGTTTAACAGTTTTAACATTTACCACCAATTCAGAAAGCAGTATCTATAGAGAAGAAGAAGAATCTATTTAATCATAATCGTAATCTTCTACTTCACTGAAACTTTCATCGCTCGAAGAACTCGCCGTCGGAATTTCTTAATGTTATTATAAATGAGTCAGTGTAATTATCTACTTTTGGTTCTAATTGAATATATTTTTCCTCATGTTCTCGCGTCTTTCTCCAAACGTCACTATATCCAGAGTCCAGACTAATAGCATTTGCTTCCTTTCTAAATAATTCTTCCACAGTTTTCAAGTTAAAGTTCACATTTTGTGATGCTACTTTCCCTTTAATTATGCCCCATAGTAACTCTATTGGGTTGAGTTCTGGATGGTATGGTGGAAGGCGCAATACACTATGTCCATGATCTTTGAGGATTGCATCAAGTAGGTAAAAATTGTGTATAGTTTGGCTTATTTTTTTTAATAATGTGATAACTCTGATTATTAATTAGTAATTTGATTTTTGAAAAAAAAATGCCGATTTTAGTCAAAATTTATATTTTTCTAACAAGATCCTTATCATCCAAATTTCCACCTTGGTGAGAAAAATTGACATTTCTAATGAAAATGAACAAAAAATTAAATGATTTTATTAAATACTGTAAAATAGTCTATAATTCTTCCATTTACTGTATCACAAAATTCTTCATAGATTTTTAGATATTCGTACTACACCAATTACATCACCCTGTATTTATAAGCAATTGCAAAATATGACACATACATAGGCCGGGAGATACTGACACAAAATTTCGGGTCATTTGTAACAGAATGGCGGTTCTACAGAGGTCTTATTACGCAATGACTAAAAGAAAAATGATGGTCAGAACGCTGGTACCGGCGGACTAGTCGCGTGGGCGTTAGTCGAACTCGTCGGATAAATAGCGAAAGTCAAACGATTTGTAACACAAAAATTTTAGAATTTACCGATAGCCCATAAAAAAGATGTCGGCGGTAGTGTCATGCCATACTTTTCCGGTGTAACTTACAGCCCCCCCATACCGACGCGATGCGTTGATTAAAAAAAAACAATTCAACCATTTGTACCAGGCTAACTTTTGCACAGGTAATCATCATCGTGCAAACATTTACGAAAATCGCCATGCCATACTTTTCGGACGATTCCAAATGGCCACCATACCGCCGAAAATCTGCAAAAAAAAAATTTTTTTCGCCAAACAATTTGTACCAGTATTGCATTTGGATTTTTGGAGAGTACCTATTTGATAAAATGTGACCATTATTATATTTGCCATACTTCTAGTAGGGGGAAAAAGTGCTGCCATACTTGAAAAATTAATTTATTCGTCACGTTTCAATAATACGTCTGTACAATACGTAAAATAATTTTTTACAGTATGGGATCATTATATTCTGTTTGTTTGTATACAATTTTACCTAGAAAAAAATATCGCAGATTGCAAACATGGGGCGGATGATTGTAAGACTTAAGCCAAGACGTAAAAAAAATGAAAAGAATTGGCGATTTGTACCAGTACGGCATTTTTGGAAAGTATATGATGCAACGTGACCATTATTATATTTGCCATACTTTTAATAGAGGGAAAAATTAGTGCCATACTGCTACAAATCGTTCAAACTACGAATAAAATCTTACAATAAGAAAAAAATCTTATACACATTCGCCACCTCCCACAGGTATGGCATTATCACACTTCTATTTATAATCATTCAGGAGTTGTTGAAAAAAAAATGTAGGGTGGTACAAATCGTTTGGCGAGAAAAAAAATTCAAAAATTTGCAGATTTTCCGCGGTATGGCGACCATTTGGAATCGTCCGAAAAGTATGGCATGGCGATTTTAGTAAATGGCTGCACGACGATGGTTACCTGTGCAAAAGTTAGCCCGGTACAAATGGTTGAATTGTTTTTTTTTAAATCAACGCATTCACGTCGGTATGGCGGACTGTAAGTCACATCGTAAAAGTATGGCATGACACTACCGCCTACATCTTTTTTAAGGGCTATCGGTAAATTCTAAAATTTTTGTGTTACAAATCGTTGGACTTTCGCTATTTATCCGACGAGTGTGACTAACGCCCACGCGACTAGTTCGCCGGTACCAGCGTTCTGACCATCATTTTTCTTTTTGTCATTGCGTACCCCTCTAGACCGCCATCCTGTTACAAATGACCCGAAATTTTGTGTCAGTATCTCCCGGCCTAACATGTGCAATGTGTAAATGTGTTGACGTTCCAGCTCTTCTTAATATACCTATAGTACATATATCTCGATGCATACAACGCACAAATTGCAGCTCTATGTGTTAAATATGATAGCTTTTGAACATTATTCATATGGATATCGAGATTTATATATTACTAGAGGTCCGCCCCGGCTTCGCCCGTGGTACATATTTCGCAATAAAAGGTAGCCTATGTCCTTTCTCGGGTATCAAAATATCTCCATACCAAATTTCATGCAAATTGGTTCAGTAGTTTAGGCGTGATTGAGTAACAGACAGACAGACAGAGTTACTTTCGCATTTATAATATTAGTATGGACTAGCTTTCCACCCGCAGCTTCGCCCGCGCAGTCAAAGAAAAACCCGCATAGTTCCCGTTCCCGTGGGATTTCCGGGATAAAACCTATCCTATTTCCCGGGGTAAAAAGTAGCCTATGTCCCTTCTCGGGTATCAAAATATCTCTATACCAAATTTCATGCAAATTGGTTCAGTAGTTAAGGCGTGATTGAGTAACAGACAGACAGACAGAGTTACTTTCGCATTTATAATATTAGTATGGATAATGCTGAAGAGTTTGTTTGTTTGTTTGAACGCGCTAATCTCAGGAACTACTCCGATTGAAAAACTCCGACTGGTCCGATTTGAAAAATTTTTCGGTTTACGATAGCCCATTTAACGAGGAAGATAAGCTATATAATATCATCACGCACCAACAGGAACGGACCAATGCGGGTGAAACTGCGAAGCACAGCTAGTATCATATTATAAAGCACTGATTCAAAACTTATTGGACTTACACGATTCCTTCCTCCTGGTATTTTTTACACATTTAATCATTTAAAGACTAGCATTACTATTAGTTTTTTACTAGGAACTTCATGTTTTTATAATATAGGCTTAAAGCCAGATCAGTGTTCTACACACTACAGTAATTTGTATTATACCTACCTAGTTTTTTTTTATTGTATGATAGGGAAGCTCTTGGCCAGAATCTCGCCATTTTTTATTGTGAATAGGGAAGCGCTTGACCGCAATCTCTCCTAATCCTGATGGTAGGCTGAGATGTGGCAGATGGAGCGCGCTTTCCAAGAAGGTCTCTTATCTTTATTTTCATTGCCACCCGTGTACCCATTTAATATTAATCTTTATCCTTTACCTTGGGCAGCCTGGAAGAGATCGCTGATAAGCGATAAGGTTGCCTTGTTATTGGACATTAAACATGATATCTTCCTCATAGTATTTATACACATAATTTTTAATAGTAGGCATTGCTATTAGTTTTTCACTAGGAACTTCAAGTCTTCATAATTCATATAGGTAGTAAGTAGCAAGAAGCTTGATAGTAGTTTTATCCTATGCTTTTGTTAAATTTAGCATATGATTTATTTATATTGAGCGGCATTTTATCTTAAATTTTCGAATAGAAAAACCACTTCAGGGTAGACTATACCTACTATGAGTTTATCAAACAACTATTTGAAGATAGATACAGTACAATTGCCAATAATATATTAATTTATTAAGGGGAAATTATTAAATCAATAAATGTATTTTAGTAGGTATTTCTGTAATTCAGAAACTCACATAGTAATTAAGTCGCTAATAACTTTATCACTCAGTTAGAATTTTAGTATTTCTACCTATCTAATAATCAGTCTCTCATTTATTTTATAATCGCTCGTTTTATTATTCCCCAATAATAAATAATAAATATTTTATAATATTAAATACTGGTATTAAATAGGTAACTAACCAGTATGTGATTTTATAATTATGTTTGAAATCTAATATTCAATATTAAGAGACAAAGTATGTATATTAGATCGTATATTGAACTGATTTTAATTGAGAATACAGAAACATTAGTAGTGACATAATAATATATGTATTTTCTATAATCTAATATTATAAATATTTGAAATCCGCTTTCAGCAAACGGCGTCATACATAGGCCAATAGGTACTAATAACATAAGCACCCAGTAATCAGTATACAATATAACATGTATAATGTAGGTATATTATTATCGAGAAACCACATTACCATTGTTAAACGCGTATATGCACGCAAAAAGATGTGAGAACTTCCTCGCATATCACTCGAATCGGAACCAAGGAAGGTCGTTACTTAGATTACCCTAACTATTGAACAAATAGATAAAACGGAATTAGGAATAAACAAATACGATATAAACAAATCGATGTAAAGATCTTGATTTAAAAATAGATTTTTGTCATTATATGAATCACAGATTCACGTTATTCGTAGGAATATTTGTGCATTCATCGTTTTTAGAATAAATACTGCTCACTCATGGTCGTTATGCCATTGAAAATATTTGTCCACACTATTAACATGGTTCAAATGATGCGTCAATGCCTAAGTACATCGAATTCCGGATTAGTTAGCACAATTTATATGGTACCAGTTTTAAAAGTATAAAATCAAGAGTACATGCAAGGGTCTATTATAACATATTCATCTTTCAAGAAGTGACTACTCGTGGAAACCTGATATTTTAAATAAAGTGATCAAAAAATCTATTATAGAAATGGAATACACGTTATTAATTTTCCTTCTGGCCGTGGCGGGTCTCCAGGCTGCTCCAGTACCGGATGATGATGTGGAAGCGACAACAATTATACAAGAACCTTTGCAAGTTATAGAAATTATTAGATTCGTGCCGATCGTCGTTCCACTCAATGAGATTCCTACTACGGAAGGACCCGAAGAAATTAGTTCGCCAGTAGAACATACAATTCAAAAGAGATCAGCAGCTTTTCCCACTGATTTTTTGAGCAACGATCTTCTAGAAAATTCGGAAATGTCAAAGTTTGAAAATAGCCTGGTTGGTTTTGATGGAAGAATTAAGACTCTGCCGTCGTGGGTGGGATAAAATATGGAAAACTTCGCTCATGCAACATGTACATTTTACAATGCCAAAGTTTATTTAATTTAAGCTCGTTAATGGTAAAAAAATTATGCAGCTTTAATTATGACATTTAAAGCTAAGTTCTGTATAAGTGAG
Organism: Colias eurytheme; assembly: GCF_061535395.1. NCBI lineage: Eukaryota > Metazoa > Arthropoda > Insecta > Lepidoptera > Pieridae > Colias > Colias eurytheme. Next base: position 5,902,881 of record NC_142995.1, on the reverse strand, counting down.
AAAAGAGAAGTCCCGTTGCCCCAAGTGCGGTAAGGGGCAGATGCATTATACATCTGATACACTGATCGATTTGCTTTAGGGACTAGTGGGTGATCAGCCTTCTGTGTCCTGCCAGACCGAGATATTTTTTTCTTCGTCTCCACCGGAACAAACCCAAGTTGTACCAAGGAGGCGGTCAAGTTATGTAAATTATAATATAAAAAATGTATAGTTACAATTTTATTAAAATGTTAAATTTATTGTTTGTTAATAAAAAACATTACCTACAAATGCAAATATGCTTTTTATTTAATATTTAATTTTTCAAACGTACAGCATACATGCAATAATTAACAGTTAGAGACTGAATACCTAATTATCTAAATTAATAACTAGCTATCCGCCCGCGGCTTCGCCCGCGTTTTTAAATGAAGACCCGCATAATTCCCGATCCCATGGGATTTCCGGGATAAAACCTATCCTATGTGTTAATCCAAGTTACCCTCTATATGTGTGCTAAAATTCATAATGTAATGGGTTCAAAAGTATTTGCGTGAAAGAGTACCTAAAAGTCATACATATTCATACACTTACATCCATCTTCACAAACTTTCGCATTTATAATATTAGTAGAATTAGTAAGACATTATTTTGAAAGCTAAAGAATAGCTAGACTTATTATATTACTGTGTAAGGGAATACATAGTTATTTTTAAACTTTGTTTTGGTACATACTTAGGATTTCTTTATTTTCAGTTTTATAACGAAAATATCTATTGCATGATATTTCACAATAATTGCCCATGATTGCCATAAATTAGAATAACGTGGTATAAATAAACCACAGATTACTAAATACAGTAGAATTCGCTCACGCTTAATAGGTACGATTTCTCGCATAATACGCCAGGAAAGCTAATAATATATTATAAATCCGCTTTCAGCAAACGGCGTCATAAACGCATAGGCCATTACGAATAACATACACATAAGTACTCAATAATCATATGCATATATGCATAGCTCATAGTCATATGCATGATATCGAGAAATCACATTACCATTCTAATGACAACAGTTAAACGCGTATATGCACACAAAAAGATATTGGACGATAGATTATTGGACATGATCTGTGTGAGAATTCCTCGCATAGGTATATCACGATCACCTCGAATCGGAACCAAGGAAGGTCGTTAGTCGTTACTTAGATTACCCTAACTATTGACCAAATAGTCAAATGGGTAAAACGGAATTAAAATATCAACAAATCCATGTAAAGATCTTGATTTAAAAATAGATTATTGTCATTATATGAATCACGGATTCACGTTATTCTTAAGAATATTTTGTGCATTCATCGTTTTTAGAATATGCTCACTCATGGTCATTATGCCATTGAAAATATTTGTCCAGACTATTAACATGTTTCAAATAAATTAGTTAGCACAATTTATATAGTACCAGTTTTAAAAGTATAAAATCAAGAGCACATGCAAGGGTCTAGTACAATATATTCATCTTTCAAGAAGAGACTACTCGTTAACGGAAAACCTGATATTTTAAGTGATAAATAAATCTATTATAGAAATGGAATACACGTTATTAATTTTGCTTCTGGCTGTGGCGAGTCTTCAGGCTGCTCCAGTGCCGGATGATGATGTGGAATCGACAACAATTATACAAGATTCTCTGGAAGTAATAGAAATTATTGGATTCGTGCCGATCGTCGTTCCACTCAATGATATTTCTACCACGGAAGGACCCGAAGAAATTAGTTCGCCAGTAGAACATACAGTTCAAAAGAGATCAGCAGCTTTTCCCAGTGAATTCTTGAGCAACGATCTTCTAGAAAATTCGGAAATGTCAAAGTTTGAAAATAGCCTGGTTGGTTTTGATAGAAGAATTAAGACTTTGCCGTCGTGGGTTGGATAAAATATGGATAACTGCTCTTATGCAACATGTACATTGTACAATGCCAAAGTTTATTTTAATTGAACTCGTTAAAGTTGAAGCTTTTATTACGACACCTAGGATAATAATTAATGTAAGATATATTGTATGTTAAAAGGTTTGATTTAGAAGCTAAGTTATGTAAGTAACTAGGTAGTTTGTATATAAAATAAAATAATATACAATTTTATTAAAATGTTAAATTTATTGTTTGTTAATAAAAATATTAGTTACAATGAATATACTTATGCTTTTTATTTTATTTTAATTTTTTTAAAACGAACAGCATACATGTAATAATAATTAAGAGTACCTAAGAGACTGTATACCTACTGCTTATTTTAAGTACATATAAACAAAATTAATTTTAGAACTAAAGGCATAGCTAGCCTTATGTACCTACCTAGTACCTACTATGAAAGGGAATAGTTATTTTTAAACTTTGTTTAAATAAACAAGTATCTACTTACTAGGGTAATGTAATGTAAAAGAAAAATGCTTTGTAGGCATAGCATTTCTTTATTTTTAGTTTTATGACGAAATTATTAATTATTGCATGATATTTCACAATAATTTGTCCCTGCTATCCAACAATCAGTTTAACGTGGTATAATTACAGATTACACATACCTTAAACTTTTTGAATAGCCCACCGCGACACTTCACACACCACAGCAGAAAGCATAGACCGTTTTCGCCGGCGAAGACGAGATCCCTTGTTCCACGTTCCCGCGCCCACCCGGGTGAGCGCCCGTCCGACTAGGGCCCTTCCGGCCTCCTCCACTCAATCGACAATCCAAGCCGAGGTTCGTGATCCCAGTCAAGGGGGGACATCCTCGCGCATGTCGCTACCAGGGTGAACCTTCCGTTCAACACTTCAACCACGCGTTCGCGTAGATGTAGAAGCTCTTCTGGCTAACATCGAGAGACACCACAAAAAAAAGAAAAACCTTTCTTGAACTTAAGTACGAGAAAATTCGGAATTTATTTAATTTTTATTTTTTAAAACGAACAGCACACATGTCATATAATTAAGAGTAGGTACCTAAGAGACAATACCTACTGCTTCACTATCATCATCACTACATAGTATAAAACCATCTATAAAACAAAGTCGTTTTCCCTGTCCCTATGTCCCTATGTCCCTTTGTACGCTTAAATCTTTGAAACTACCCAACGGATTTTGATGCGGTTTTTTTTAATAGATAGAGTGATTCAAGAGGAAGGTTTATATGTATAATAACATCCATTAAATAGTGGAGAAGTACTGTTATTTTTGAGGTTTCTAATGTCGTAAAAAATTACATTTTTTACGCTTACATTGCAAACGCAGGCTGAACCCTACGAGTTTTTTCAAATTAATGTACTAATTATTATTATACACATTGAAAAGGTCTACAGAAAAGTCCGCGATGGTATAATATGTCTATCTCTTATGGATAACCCACAATAACTTTTTTTTGTCATTTACTTTTTACGACAAATAATGGCTAATTTTCGATGCGATTTTAACCAATACAGCATTAATCCTTAACCAATTAAATACCTTGAATACATTGTTCATTTAATATAGATCTATATGGTCCTTTCACCGTATGATTTAAGTGAATATTTTCGAAGATATTACAGATTTAAAAATTGCAGGACGTAGCGTTTGCAGCGGTACCGGCCGGCCGCCATTGCACCCGTGCCGTGCGAAGCCGGGGGCCAGGGCGGGTCGCTAGTATTTTAATAAACAAAATTAATTTTAAAACTAAAGGCATAGCTAGCCTTATATTAAATAGTACTGTGATAAGGAATACATAGTTATTTTTAAACTTTGTTTTAATAAACAATACTCTTACCCTACATAGCATTTCTTTATTTTTAGTTTTATGACGAAATTATTTATTGCATGATATTTCACAATAATTTTCCCTGCGGTACGGTACCAACAATCAGTTTAACGTGGTATAATTACAGATTACAAAATAGTTACTACGGTATACCTTTAACTTTTTGAATCCTAACTAGCCAACCGCGACACCTCACAGACCACAGTCCTCACACACCACAGCAGAAACCTACACCGCGATAAAAAACCTCAGTAAAAAACTTGACTCAAATAGTTTAGCTTTTGTAGAGATATTTTCAAAGATTACATACCGCGAACAAAACCTACCTAACACTTTATGGGCTATGTGGCCTGAATTAAATGAATTTTATTTTTATTTATTTTATTTAAAACCTAGTCGAGTAGAGTCAAATTGTAAAAAATACTAAGCTTATTTTAGACTAGCTGTACCCGCGACTTCGTCCGCGTGGAACAGTGACTGCGGGCAGCATATTTTGAATTACAAACAGATTGTGTAGCTGAAAATCTACTCTACAGTAATGCTTCCCTATATATTTATCCTTAATACCTCTGTAAGCTACCACAATGTAGAGTTTTCTACAAGAAATTATTGGGCGTCTCATCAAAATAAAGCTATTCACGGAAAATTAGCTTGATAGTACCTAATCAATTTTGTACTCGCAATAATTAGTGTGTAGTGTGTACCTGTACTTACCTAATAAAAGTTCGTTTATTAATTCATTTTTTGTCAATCGAATTCAGAATAAAAACGAGTAATATTAATATTAAAATTTTAATATTAAAATTACAATTTCCATGTAATCCTATTTTAATATTAAAATTACAATTTCCATGTAACTATCCAAATATTGAAGCTAGCGATTGATAGATATCGGACTCAAATAGAATAGCATTTGTTGCTGCAATGTTTAGAATGAATTTATCTAACAAAGTCTACGCGATTTCGGTCAATTTTTTTTGTATGCAGCCCAAGCCGGGTTTCGTGATCAACGGGTGACGCCCTCGCAAATGTCGCTACCAGGGTGAACTTTCCGTTCACCCACGCGTCCGCGTTAAGATGTAGAGGCCCTTCTGGCTAAAATCGAGAGACACCACACAAAAAATATTCATAGTAGATTCAGAGGTGGGTTCGCATTCACGGGGTGACTCAAAAATATTTTTTCAGTCTGATTTATACTCAATTAATCAGATGCCCCGACATATTAGTTATTCCATTAACTTAAGCGAAAAAAAATCGTCTCGTCTTTTCTGGTTAGCAAACTTTGTTTCTTATAATTCAGGGAAATAGAGAAAAAACAAAATTGTTTCGACTGATATATTATTTGCTATATAGTTATGTATTTATATTTTTTCTGTAGACGAAAATTATACATATATTCATTTCATAACAAATAAACAACCGGAACTGTTCTACAACTGCATTATTTCACAATTATTAGTCTCTGCCAGAAAATCTATGAACATATACTTAGTAACTATAAAATAAATATAGGATATATTATTTATAGTAAAGAAATTTATAAAAATAGATTTTTGGCATTATATGAATCACGGATACACATTATTCTTAAGAATATTTGCGCATTCATCGTTTTTACAATAAATAATGCTCACTCATGATCAGTATGCCACTGAAAATAATATATGTCCACACTATTAAAATAGTTCAAATAATTCATCGTATTCCGGATTAGTTAGCACAATTTATATTACAACCAGTGATAAAAGTATAAAATCAAGAGCACATGCAAGGGTCTAGTACAATATATTCATCTTTCAAGAAGAGACTACTCGTGGAAACCTGATATTTTAAATAAATCTATTATAGAAATGGAATACACGTTATTAGTTTTCCTTCTGGCCGTGGCGGGTCTCCAGGCTGCTCCAGTACCGGATGATGATGTGGAAGCGACAACAATTATACAAGAACCTTTGCAAGTTATAGAAATTATTGGATTCGTGCCGATCGTCGTTCCACTCAATGAGATTCCTACTACGGAAGGATCAGAAGAAATTGGTTCGCCAGTAGAACATACAGTTCAAAAGAGATCAGCAGCTTTTCCCAGTGAATTTTTGAGCAACGATCTTCTAGAAAATTCGGAAATGTCAAAGCTTGAAAATAGTCTGGTCGGTTTTGATAGAAGAATTAAGATTCTGCCGTCGTGGGTTGGATAAAATATGGATAAATTCGCTAAAGCAACTAAAATGCCAAAGTTTATTTTAATTGAACTCGTTAATGTTATGAAGTTTTAATCATGAAATTTAGAAGCTAAGTTATGTAAGTAAGAAAATAAAAATAATTATACCTACTACAAGGTGTAATCGTTAAGTGTGCACAGGCGATTATTCCATAACTTTTTTTTTTGCTTTAATTTCGCCAATTTTAAGGAAAGTTCATTTAGAAAATGTAAATAACGCTCCTCATTGTATTGCACAATGAGGACTTCGCTTCGAGAATTTGCTTTGAATACAAAATGTAGGTATGGTAAATAAAATGTATGGGAATGTTTAAAGTTAATTTTTTATATACTATTTTTCGTGTCATTTTAAGAAACTTATCATTGCCATTTTACTCATTAGGTAAAGTACTGTCGATATCAATTTAAAGTTTTTTTGATATAGCTGCAATAGTTACGGAATAATCTCCTGTGCACACTTATTACACCCGGTATATACAATTTTATTTAAATGTTAAATTTATTGTTTGTTCATAAAAAATATTACAAATGAATATATGCTTTTTATTTAATATTTAAATTTTTAAATGTACAGTATACATGCATTCTTTATTTACCTACTTTATATTTTATAAGTATTCTCATGTAACTAGGTTTAAGTTTTTAAATGAGAATAAATGCTTCTTAAAACCTATACCTACTGCTTATTTATATAAATAACATTTATTTTCAGAACTAAAGCTAGACTTAATATATTACTGGGAAAGGGAATAGTTATTTTTAAACTTGTCTTTCTTTATCTTTAGTTACCTGTATGACGAAAACAATCATTGCATGATATTTCACAATAATTGCCCATGATTTCCAATAATTAGTATAACGTGGTATAATAATTATAGATTACTGAAAAAAATGCTACGGAATAATTTGAACTTTATAATTCTGACCTAAATCTAATTTAAATTAATTCGAACCACGTTCATGTATGCAGACTGTAGTGTGTTCATTGCTCAATGTTCACAGTATATAATTTAATTAGTAAATAGACTAGGTATAATTGTAAGCACATTGTTAAAACCGACTTCTAACCCACCTCGTGTTAGAAGTCTCATGGTGACTCAGAAAAAAAATTATCGGTCTGATATGTATGTCAATCAGATCCCCGTCTAATTAAAGTTATTCCCTTAATTTAAGCGAAAAATATTTTTTTTTAATTCTTTATCTTGGGGCGTGATCTACATGTCTACAACTTGTCTACAACAGATACTGAAGCAGAAAAAATATGTTGTTTTAGAATTTTTGTCTGTTTGTCTGTATGTATGTACGGGCTAAAGTCAAAAAGTACTGCATGGATTTACTTTAAATTTGGTACAGAGATAGCTTAAGACCGGAGGAAGGACAATGGTTAAGTTTTATCCCGGAAATCCCACAGAAACGGGAACTATGCGGGTTTTTCTTCTACCACGCGGGCGAAGCCAAGGGCGGAAAGCTAGTACGGAATAAAAAAACATGGTTTCGACTGATATATATTTATATTTTTTCGGCTGCAATATTCATTTCATATAACAATTAATTTATACAATCGGAACTGTTCTACAACTGCATTATTTCACAAATTAATAGTCTCTGTCAGAAAATCTATGAACATAATATAGTATATAGTTACTATAAAACACATATATCCTTCATTATAGTAAAGATATTTTTTTATAAAAGATCAATCATGTGATAAATAACATTAAAGGCGATCAACAATTTAAGAAAATAAAAAAATGATAATCATGTTCATAATATTTACAATAAATATTCATAATTTGGCGGTAAAAAGTTATGACGTACCTACTTATTTTTTACACATTTAAAACAAAGTTATTTACATATTAATATCAATTTGTCATAGGTATCTAAAAACGAATTTATAATTACGTCGCGTTCCATTAACAATTAAAATTTAAATAAACAACCATCAATTACAATACACTAGACTAAATATATTATTTTCGAAATTTTACAAATATTTACGACATTTTCGAAATTCTAATAGGTTTTTCAGCCATACAACACTATTCAACTAATTAACCTTATTATAAAATAGGCACATTCTTATTTTAATTTATAAATATGTACATAATATATCAATATACGTACACACATTAAATAAATGATAATTTTGTAGATTCTAGTACCTACTTATTATTTTTAAAAGTATGTATTCAAAATCACAATATTTAAACATTTTAAATTTTAGTAGCCATACGAATTAAAAAGTACTACAAAGAAAGGATAAAATTGTTTACAACACTTGATCAAAATATTCAATGATTTATAGGTATATATACTTAATATGTTTTATTCATACTATTTAAATATCAACGTCCTATTGGTGAATTTTAATGTTTTCGTATATTACAATAATAGTACCTACTTATATACACTTTCAAACTTATAAATTAAAAATAGTTACGTCCATGGTCAATAATATTCCTTAAAACCCAACAAATTACAATAATATACACAGATAATCTTTAAAATACAACAATTTGATCCCTTGAATAAAGATTCATTTTATAAGCTTTAGCTTTACCTATATACATATAACTGCAAGTTTGACGAGTAAACAATATCTTTGTAGTCTTACTTGCGCAAGCGGCTTGAGCAGAAATAACTTCATATAGGTTCATACAGACCGACTCGGAGAGAACAGAAGTTTCTTATCGCGTAGAAAACAGAGATTTTAGTGTTTATAGGTAAGGCATCTTCATTGCTTTTCATAAGATTGTTTGAACGCGATTGGTGTGAAAAGAAAAATGCGCGCCGATGCTCTCCGATCTATGTGAACGGACTTCAAGGCCCGGCGCAGATATGCCGAAGCGCAGCGCATTTTTCACTGTCAAACTATTTTCGACATTGTTTTCATTAACATAAAATTCAATATTAAATAACAACAATTTATTTCGGGGAGCATCGAAGCGTCACACGCGAAAGGTAGCGCGCTGCGCTCTTTTGAACGTTATTTAAACTAGGACAATGTCGATAATTAGTTTGACAATGAAAAGTGCAATGCGCAGCGCTTCGTCATATCGGCGCCGGACCTAACGCTTGAGCATAATGATTATTATTTACAAAGTTCGTCAAGCCAATTATGCGTGTGGGCGTAACACGTGCGATGCTAAGTGAATTACGAGCTTCTAAATACTATTACTTTTGTTCACTAAAAACAACACCGTAGATATTTAAAGACGTAGGAACGCTATGTCAATGTTATCTCATCTATCAAAATTTTTAACGCCTTATAAAATAATAATAAGTACAATTTTTTTATTATATTATAGCATAGATCCATATATTTCTAAGCTGAATATGTCACTTACGGTTTAAGGAAGAAGACAACATCTAAATATACTTTCTACCAATTACTCGATTTATATCACAACATGTCATTTCTGATTTATTGCAGTCTTTAAAAATAGTCACACGTCAATGCTTTCTTACTTGCATGAAAAAACAAAAAAGGACTCTAATACGGACAGTTTTCGCCCTAAGAAAACTTTGTTTTAAAACCGTCCAATTATAACATCTACCTTTTTTATTACTAATATACAGTTGTCTATTAGAACATTTATAATTTTAACTGATATTAAAAAACTTAATTCATACTTAGACAATAATTAAAGTAAAATATTGCTTATTTCACATTGAAGTCAACTTTAAAAATAACTTTTCCTAGTTTTAGCAAAGGACCGAGAGCAAGTTCACGCTTTCGCAAAAAATACTGATTAGCAGAAGGAGAATAAAATTTTAAAATAGTCTCTTGTTCGCTATTTCCTATTATGATTAATTTTATTTATTTATTTATTTATTTATTAATGTTAATAGCGACATAAGAACTGTTATAATTATTCTGTTAAAGAAAGTTGCCATAACATAAAATATCTAACACCCAAAACTAAATTCCAACTGCTCATAGGTAGCGGAACTTACAACAAGCAGATAAAGGTGAGATGAACTAAATGTAAATATTTAATATGTTTTTCATGGGATAATATTGTAAGACTTTTCAAGCAGTAGTCGATTAGAAAAGAGCACTTTACGTATTAGCATATAATATCATACTTAGAACAAATAATCATCTCAGATATGATAAAGCTTGATTTTAAATAGCATTTATCGTAAAGCTAATGAATGTGGCACATTTTACAAGTTAGTAAATAAAGAACAATTGAACACAAAAATGCTTTTGGCAAGAAAACATCAAAAATTACCTATTCATAGCTAACACACAAATCTATATGTCACAACGCAATTCCTATAAAAAAATACACTTCAATATGAGATTACAAACATATCAATAAAACCGATCTCGATTATAACTCCTTTACCTTAATCTAAGGGTGCCTTTCCACCAATAATATACGAGGATGTGTAGCGAGGAATGTGTTTGTAAATCTATATAATATATAAAACTCAAAGGTGACTGATATAGTGATCTATCAACGCACAGCCCAAACCACTGGACGTATCGGGCTGAAATTTGGCATGCAGGTAGATGTCCATCCGCTAAGAAAGGATTTCCCGAAATTCTTGCGGGAACGGGGAAAAACGGGGATACACGTACAAAGTCTTGGGTGGAAGCTAGTAACCAATAAAATCGCTTCAAACGCGAAACACTTCAAACTAAATGAAGCCATATGATTGGTTAATTACAAACACCTCGCTACACATCCTCGTACATTATTAGTGGAAAAACACCCTAATTCTTAAACTATACAATATAAAATCCACAGTTCACCAACAGTTTAAAACTTACACTATAACGCATCTTACACCTACAGGGCGGGGCCTTATATCATCTAAATATGGGAACGCACGCAATACAAAGCGGCAAAAGTAAAAACCACCGCTATTTAGACTTCCCATTTTTCTTTGGAGACACCTTGAAACTATTTTGAGGGGTAATAGAGTTACTACTTGAATCTGATACACTATTTTGTGACATAGATGATTTATTATCAACATACCACCCGCACATTCGTTTGACGGCGTCCTCCCAACGTGATATTATGTTCTCATAGGACTTCTTAACTTGCGCTCTTGGTACGAACACGTTGCCTATTTTGCGGAGGGATATTAGCTCTTTTTTTGACTTGAATATACCTGAAATAATATAAACTGTTGTCGTAAAAGTAGACCTTTCTTATAGTTATATCCAGAGTGCTATAGAAAATCTGTGTGAATAATTATTTTATGTTAAGGTGCAAGTCAGACCAAAAAGACGGTCTCTGGTTGAAAGAAGCAGACGAAAAAAAAGAAGAAGAAAAGATTGCGTTTACGAAGGCTTCATTGCACTTTTCAAAAGTTTTCTTCATTCGTTACATTGGAATTTATTAGTATCTGAATTTATTTCTCTAAGGGCCGATTTTTCAATGCTTGGATAAAACTTATCCGTCCAATATAGTATTACACGATGATATTAAAATGTCACGTAAACTGTCAAATACGGGCAATTAGAATACGTTTTTAAAATGGTAGTTTTATACATTATTCGACGAATAAGTTTTATCCAAGCATTGAAAAATCGGCCCTTAACGAAGTACACTATTAACTATATCATGCTTAACTTAACGTCGTCGTTAACTTATTTTGAAACAAATTTAACACTAGTTTAATAATTAAAATGAAGTTATCACATACCTAATTGCAATCCCACTATATGCGCACAACCAAGGGAAGACATTTCGACCTGCACCGGTCTCTCTACTCGAAGTCCTGTTAGATCTGCCACTAATTGTACTACGAAATCATTGTTCGATACACCTCCATCCAACCTACAAATAAAAATGTAACAATTTTAGCGTATGTGCCTAGGACACGTGTCAGAACTCAGAAGTGAAACTTCTTTTGCAAGATTCATACGATACCAAAATCGTCGCCTTACTGCATGACGAATAGAAACGATATTGCCTTGACGAAACCTTGAAATATTACTCTTATCGCGCCTAAAGAAGTTTCACTTCGAACAAAAAAATTCTTGATTTAAAAAGATTTACTTGACTAATAATATCTTTAGAGGCAATATAAAAAGTAAAATAAATTGATAGTTTTTTATCTTTAAAATCGAATGACAATGTATTACATAATTTTTCACTACATCTTATATATAAAATTCTCGTGTCACAATGTTAGTCTGCATACTCCTTCGAAACGGGTGGACCGATTCTCATGAAATTTTCTGTGCATATCGGGTAAGTCTGAGAATCGGCCAACATCTATTTTTCATATGTACCACGGGCGAAGCCGGGGCGGACCGCTAGTCTTATATATAAAATTCTCGTGTCACAATGTTAGTCTGCATACTCCTCCGAAACGGGTGGACCGATTCTCATGAAATTTTCTGTGCATATCGGGTAAGTCTGAGAATCGGCCAACATCTATTTTTCATATGTACCACGGGCGAAGCCGGGGCGGACCGCTAGTAATATTATAAAACAGTCTTCCGCAGCATTTATCTATATGTATATGTATATTAGCGATAAAATAAAAAAACTACTACACCAATAAAATTTTCTCGTTTTCGTTTTCACCAATGAATAATGTGGTTCTCGAGGAAGTATTTAGTGTATAATTTGTAGGACATAAAGCGTCTCTAATGAATAATTATTACGATTAAAATTGTTCACTTACCGTATAGTAGTGAAAGTATAATTAGTCTCCTTTTTCACACAATCATATAATTGTGCGGTACGAAACGCGATAGCTTCGAGCACGGCTCTAACTAAGTGCGCTTTAGAAGTTGTCGGCTTCATACCTACGAAGCCTGAAGCAGCTGTGCAATCGTTGTATGGGGGCTGGAAATTGAAGAATTTATTGAAAATAGTAATAAACTTGTAAAAATGTCAATTTTTTTTATATTTAAGAACAAAGCAAAACTTGGACAATACGAAAGTAATAATATAGACATTTAGTAAAGATTTGATAGTTTGTAAGCTTTTTGATTAAATACCTAAAAGACAAACTCAAACGCTATTAAACTGATATTGAAAATTATTTCACAAAGCTATTACTATTCTTGAATCCTGAGTTACAAAGTTATATTGAAATTACTTTTCAACGTCGACCTTTTGCTTGAGTAGAAGCTAACAACTAAATGCAAATTGTATATTTATATAAAGTATTCACGAATTACAGGTATATTAAGAAGAGCTGGAACGTCAACACATTTACACATTGCACATGTTAGGCCGGGAGATACTGACACAAAATTTCGTGTCATTTGTAACAGGATGGCGGTCTAGAGGGGTCTTAGTAAGCAATGACAAAAAGAAAAATGATGGTTAGAACGCTGGTACCGGTGGACTAGTCGCGTGGGCGTTAGTCACACTCGTCGGATAAATAGCGATAGTCCAACGATTTGTAACACAAAAATTTTAGAATTTACCGATAGCCCTTAAAAAAGATGTAGGCGGTAGTGTCATGCCATACAGTTACGATGTGACTTACAGTCCGCCATACCGACGTGAATGCGTTGATTTAAAAAAAAACAATTCAACCATTTGTACCGGGCTCACTTTTGCACAGGTAACCATCGTCGTGCAGCCATTTACTAAAATCGCCATGCCATACTTTTCGGACGATTCCAAATGGTCGCCATACCGCGGAAAAAGACCTCTGTAGAACCGCCATTCTGTTACAAATGACCCGAAATTTTGTGTCAGTATCTCCCGGCCTATGTATGTGTCATATTTTGCAATTGTTTATAAATACAGGGTGATGTAATTGGTGTAGTACGAATATCTAAAAATCTATGAAGAATTTTGTGATACAGTAAATGGAAGAATTATAGACTATTTTACAGTATTTAATAAAATCATTTAATTTTTTGTTCATTTTCATTAGAAATGTCAATTTTTCTCACCAAGGTGGAAATTTGGATGATAAGGATCTTGTTAGAAAAATATAAATTTTGACTAAAATCGGCATTTTTTTTTTCAAAAATGAAATTACTAATTAATAATCAGAGTTATCACATTATTAAAAAAAAAAATAAGCCAAACTATACACAATTTTTGATGACTTGATGCAATCCTCAAAGATCATGGACATAGTGTATTGCGCCTTCCACCATACCATCCAGAACTCAACCCAATAGAGTTACTATGGGGCATAATTAAAGGGAAAGTAGCATCACAAAATGTGAACTTTAACTTGAAAACTGTGGAAGAATTATTTAGAAAGGAAGCAAATGCTATTAGTCTGGATATGTTTAGTGACGTTTGGAGAAAGACGCGAGAACATGAGGAAAAATATATTCAATTAGAACCAAAAGTAGATAATTACACTGACTCATTTATAATAACATTAAGAAATTCCGACAACGAAACATCGAGTTCTTCGAGCGATGAAAGATACAGTGAAGTAGAAGATTACGATTATGATTAAATAGATTCTTCTTCTTCTCTATAGATACTGCTTTCTGAATTGGTGGTAAATGTTAAAACTGTTAAACTGTTATGACGATTTAAAAGTGCTTCTAGAAGAAGTCTAATTGTATAAATGTTTGAGTTTGAGTTTAAAACCAATAGTGTGAAAATTATACAATAAACATGTAACACATATTTGTTAGCGCGTATTGGTAGGTATTACGTACTTACTACAAATATAATATTTCTTAGATATCTTTACTCGACCAAAGTCAGGAATTTAATTATCTATTATTTGATAATTGAATGATTATTAATACTTTTATCCAATTGATTATTATTATTAGAATAAATAATTAACTTCATCAATTGATTTAAGTACTTTTAAATTATAATTTTACAGGTAAATTATGAGAGCTTTCATAAGTAATTATATTTGCATATATATATCTACAACGCACCATTTTACAATTCAAGTCTAAAATGAAACTAGAGTCGCATTTATTGCACGCCTCATAAGCGAAGCGTTGAGGTGGGTACTACTGTCACTTCGCGCAAAACATCTGATTTTTCAAACTTAAAATGTCTTTATGTATCATACATTGCACTTGTAAGATAATACATACACACACATATTATTAAGAAAAAACACTATTTTTAACGTTCATGATATTTTTGATGTCATTTTTGTTATTTAAACTAGTTAAAAAACAGTTTAAAAAAGTTCTGTCTTGGACGTCCGTGTGTCTGTATGTGCGGATCCTTTTTCTTGTTAACACGATAGCGACCGAAATACTTTACTAATCGAGTCTTTTTTTTCTCTTACGCTTGAGTATGCTCAGGAATAGAACCCTTTCATTTTTCAGGGTCTGATTCGATGTGGTTTAATTGTTATTAAATAAACAAAAATAATAATTAATAAATATTTATTAAAAAAAAATTATGAGGCGTGCACTTTTGGATTTTCCAAATTATTTTTGAACATACTGTAAGTGAAATTGCATAAGTGTGAGTACTGTGAACATGCCAGCTTTCCCTAATTGACCGATAATTAAAATAAACTTACACCAAGCCCACTGAAAGCGGGTATAAAGAAAACTCCATCAGAATCAGGAACAGACAACGCTATTTCTGACGTATCTTCCGGCTTGTCAAAAAGACCTGAAACATCGAACTGTTTATAGATTTAAATAAAAATTTATCAAGGGTTTTAACCAATTTATTTTGATAAAAAAACTACATAAGAAACATTATGTAATACGCAATAATGCTTTTCATAAATATGCAAAAGAAATATTTTAAATCAGAAAAGAATACTTACTTGAAAGCTAACATAAATTAAAGGTTTAAATGAAAGAAGGAAGAATGTAAGCAAGTGCGGAAGTAATTAAACAAATCTGCTATTAGTAACTAAACCAAAATAAAATATATCTCACCTAAATTCTGCGCCCACTTAATAATACTAGCCGTATCATTATTAGCACCTTCCGCAGAGAACACTAGTTCAGAGCCAAGTCTCCAACCCACCACTGGGTATAACCCCGAGACGCTCGCGTGGGGGGAATCCCCGGTATTTATATTGAAAAACGTCCCAGTTCCCATGGTTAATTTCACATCACCTACGTCGAAACAGCAAGAACCCCACATGGAGGCCGTTTGATCAGCTATCTGGAAGAAACTAGTTGAGATATAGATAACATATAATTATTTTTAAGAAAAATGTAAGACGCCTTCAAATTGTGAGAAATAAACAAATTTTCATTGGGACCACATAGGAGCCACCGGGTTACAAACAAAAAAAAAGTTCCAAATCAGTTCACCCAGTCAAACATATAATCGAACTAAAGAATTTGGTATACTTGTCAACCTCCTTACTTTTTAAAGTCGGTTGACAAGTATACCGAATTCTTTAGTTATAGCTATTGATATTTATATTGTACCTAAATTGGAAGAATTAACGAACTTTGTCCGAGCGATAAACTCAATATCAAACATAATATTGCACCACCATAATCTTATACTGAAATATAACAATAACGTGTTTAAAATTTATCGTAAATATTTCATCACATACAAAAACTTTAAAATATTACACATTTTCTTAAGGCAACTCACATGTTTTCTAAATCTATTGTTAAAGTTCTAAACGGATGTAAATACATGTTTTGACTATGAATAAATATTAGTTTTGTCATATTATGTACATAGAAAAGATCTGTGAACACCAAAAAACAAAGAGAACTAAAATATTCCATTTCCTTTGTTTCGAAGATATTACGACACCCAAAATCCCGCTCTTCCTTGATAGTAATTTTACACTGTCAAGGGTGAGCAGGGTTCTGGGTATACGCAAAAATAACACCTTACATCTTCAACATTTTCTAGGATCCATCTAAAATCTTCAACATTTACTTGTATCTTCTTGATAGACTACCACTAAAATTAAGTACAAAGGACATATGGAAGAAAATTCATGTCTTTCTGTTGTCCGAGCTCATTTCTGGAATGGTTCAATCGATACGACCGTGGTTTAAGCATCAAGATTTACGCAGGTTTTTCATCTACATTTTCAAGTTCCACTCGAAGAAAATTGCATGCTCAATGCGATTAATACCAAAGTACATAATACTTAATTATAATTTGCAAATGTCATTTTCATTATCATTATTTGTTATAATGTAAATGAAACAGAAATAAACATGCAACAGATTTTCGAAACTAAATCTACTTACACAACACCTTATAGGTATAGGGTGTCCCCAAATCTCTTTGGCAGTGCTGGTAAAATGTTCCCCCGCTGTATCGACCACACTTGGCAACATGGCCATTCGTATACCAAATATGGACATGGCCCAGCCCGCCCATTGCATTGTGAACGGATCGAAGAAACCAGTGGCGGACGCTGATGATACATCGCTCATGTGCAACTTTCTATCTGAAAGATATTTGATCGTCATATCGAGATTTTTTAAGTTTTTCATAGCTAGGAGTGAATTTCATTTCATTATATTAATTACTAGCTGCGCTCCGCGGTTTCTCCAGCGTGTTTCCGCTCCTGTTGGTCTTAGCGTGGTGATATATAGCCTATAGCCATCCTCGATGAATGGGCTATCTAACACCGAAAGAATTTTTGAAATCGGACCAGTAGTTCCTGAGATTAGCGCGTTCAAACAAACAAACAAACTCTTCAGCTTAATAATATTATTAGTATTAGTATAGATTAGCTATGAGGTTGAAATAAAATGTTTTTTGTAAGAGATTGTTTTTACTTTTTATTTAAATAGTACAAAGGCCAAAACAACATTTTTGCTTATTAGCCTGTTTATATGTATTTTCATTCGATTATTATCTTTAAAACGGCTAAATCTATTATATTTGGATTTTGAGTGATCAAAAAAGTGCGCGCTACGTTCCAAATCTTGTCCTATTCATTTAAATTTGTGTTGGTATATATTGATACCAAGTGATAAGGCCAACCAAGGACGTCTTTTACAAAGGTACCTCTCATCATTAGTCATTCATAAGCTCATGGCCGTTATAATATTTATACAAATCTCAACTCATAAAATCCGCATACATTCAAAATGCGGAAGTATAGGTAGCCGTGATATACCTACCTATTATATTTTAAGGTGAAAAATTTACAAAGCAATTAAATGTATCAAGACCCTTGTAACTTTAAAGACACAGTTTAAACACAATTCCATTTTAATTCTTAATTTAAATTTAACTGTATTAACATACAGCATTGTTATTTTTTCATTCAACGCGCGTTCGCAAAATAAAAACATTTTACGACGCAAATGATATTTTTCCCTCAACATACCTCACCTCACAAAGCAGGAAATAAAAATAATATTAATAGCAGAACAGGTCTTGAGCAATTATTTTTTTCTTAATTACCTGTCATTTTGTACAATAGCCATGTGTCTAAAGTCCCAAACATAGCATCATTTTTCTCCACTGCAGTTTTAAGTTCGAGTATGTTATGTAATGCCCAATAGAGCCTTAATGTCGTCTACAATTAATAAAAAAACAATATTCATATTATGTTTTATGCAGATTACCAATTACCATCCTTTCTCACACTAATTAAAATATATTATTTTGGTCTAATTTTCCAACAGTTGTTATGCTATCAATTTTTTATAATTTAAGTTACTAAGTACAAAGTAAAAAATATTTTTAAAGAAAATATATAATTAGTTAGAACAAATGAATAGGTACAAATAGCAATATTTGAAACAAGCAATATTAGAAACTCCAAGGCTACAAAGTTCACATATTATGTAAATTAGGATGTTAAATATTTACGTACATTATTTTTAAGCAAGTTTCCGAGGCAAAGAATCACGACAAATCTTTATATGTAAATAATAAATATATTGAAGTCAATAATATTATATAAATATAATAATATACAATATATTTAAGTAATTTAAATAAATAAATAATACTTTATAATGCTTAATTATTGCTCTTACAGTATTGGAAATTGGTACTGTTGGAAAAGGTTAACTATTCTCAAAATTATTTTGTATGCATAACTGTATAATATTACTTACCTGATTATTAGAAAACTTAAAAACACTTCCAGCTTTAAATCTTTTACTTCTCGACACGATAAAAAGCATGTATGCCCCAAACTTTATAAACTGTAATAAAAAATAAATTTTATAAGCCCTGACATTTTCAAAAAATAATCAAATGTAAACAATTATTTTTTTTATATTTATGGAAATTTTCAATATTGTAAAAAAATTGTAAAAGTAAGTACAGTGCAGATTATGCATTATTCTAGTACATATGTTGTCACTGCAAAGTATCATCAAGATCAGTTCATTGGTTTCGCATGAACAACTATAGATATGTACTTACAAGTTATCAAGTTTATAATATTATTGGGACAATCAGTAATGAGTACATCTTTATCATCAAAACTGATGAAACTACAACAATTTCCTGAAAAAATATTTTCTAAGTGCAGTAAAATACCTTCCAAATATAAGAATCATTCCACTGTTTGACCAATTTGTCAGCTCTCAAATCCTTCCATGTCACAAATCTTTGAAAAGGTTTACCAGTTTCTTTTGACCATGTGATAAATGTACTGCGCTGGGTTGAAATGCCCATAGCAGTTATTTGTCCCGCACTTAGACTTGCACCTGTTCAATAAACAATATAATACATACTTTGATTAAAGTAACATAATTATATTTTCTTTCATGATAAGTATGATAAGAACAATGTGCTTTTGCTTTGTTTTTGCTTTGATATTGATATATTTGTTAAGTTTAACTGTGATATTCTAAGCATTATTTTGTTCTTCCATTCCACTCTCTATGATATCAAAATTATTGGATACATAAGATATTTTGAGAATAATATGTTAACAGGAAGGAAGCTACCCAGAATCCACCACAGAATAACATACCACACCAGTTAAAACAAAAAAACACACTAATAAAACTTAAAGCTTTGGTGTTACCTTCATCGTAAACAATATAGTTATATATCACTTGACAATTCGATTTTTTCATTTAATTTTACATTACAAATACAAAAAAAAATATGCTTTCTTTTAAAATGTTAAAAGAAAGCATATTTTTTTTTTGTATTTATGTTAACCAATGGGTTAATAAAGCCAAGCTGTACTGTTGGGCTATTTGCTCCTAAAATACTTAATTGAACTTTTAGAATATTCTGAAAAATAACATACTACTCATTGCTTTCTTTACAACATCCACAACAGAGCTCCACAATTCATCTGGATCTATTTCCACATAGCCAGGGTGTGGATAATGTAGTATTACCTGAAATTAAAATTGCATGATCATACAATGTTTGGAGTTTCTTTGCTATTTTCTAAATCAGCTGTTCCCTCATAACTGCTTATGGATTGATTTGAATATGGAATGAAATGAAAAATCAGCTCAGCTTACTATTTACAACCAGATGCAGTTATATAAACATGTACACGTTTGGCTTCTAAATCTAATCTGTAATTCAATTATTGAAATTGAAAGTGATGACCTGCATACACCTAAATACAAAGTTGATTAGATATTTTTAAGATACTTACATTGTCTACAGCCTTGGCTACTGTCTCAGTACGAGTATTATAAATAACAGCACGTATTGTTGTAGTCCCTATGTCTAATGACAAAATATATTTTTCTTCCATTTTAACAATGTAAGTAAAGCTGGTTTATATTTAGTTTTCTTCGTTTTAATTCTATGTTTATTATATAATTAATTAATGTTAACACTTATTTAGGGCACACTTAACAATTTTATTCATTTTAACAATAATAGCTTCGTTGTAACTAGAAAATTGAAACACGAGATTCTTATTTCCAAATTTCACTTTTCAACGATTCTAACTTCGAACGTTTTCCGAACCATTTCTCATTTCTCAATCATTTATCATCTGCCAAGTGCCAAGTGCCAAATGTCAGCAGTCAGATCCATTGACATTTGACACTAACACGCTGACTGATATTGTCAAAAAGAATGACACTTGCAGCAATAAAAACTACTTGGAGCAACATATCCGGTTTTTAAAGAATCACAAAAGGTCTTAACAAAAACTACAAAAATCACCTATGTGAATAGGCTACTTATAATATAGTTGCGAATGTTTGTATGTTTGTTCGTTACTCTTTCACGCAAAAACTGCTGAACCGATTATGAAATATGGCACACACATGGAGGATAAACTTGGACTATCTGATAGAATAGTTTTTATCTCGAATTTTACTGCGGGTTTTCCTTTGACTTCAGAAGCAAGTATTTTTTTTATTTTATTGAGAGAAAAGTAGGTAATATTCTTTACCACTAAATTTTTGGAGGTAATTCACATTATTTGTTTTGATCTTAGGTTTTGATGTAGGACGTCCACAGGACATCACCGCTGCGGGCTATGATTGTATTAAATGGAAACAGTTTCTAATTTCCTATGGTAGTTTCTTAATAAAACTAGACTTGCCATTCATTATATCTAACCTTGTATCTCATTCTTATAATGTATGCAACAATGAATGATATAATTTAGGGATGTAACGATACCGATACCGATATATCGGGTGATATAATAGGCAAGCCGATATATCGGTATCGCCGATTATAAAACAACCGATATCGAAATCAAACAATTCAAAAAACCGCGCCCAACGAACGATGCCGGAGGTCGCCCGAGCGCGGGTAAAGTACCCGCGCTTTTTCTGAAAAAACTACCACTAGTAAACTTTGATTACTGATTGTATGTGTAATGTGTATTACTTAAAGTTCAACTGACTTTGAAAAATAATAATGCTAAAATAAATAATAATAATTTTCTTGTTTTTTGATTTGGTATTTTTATTTAAAAGAATACGATTTACAGATGAGTCTCTGTTAAATGTTGGTAACTTTTATGCATAAGTCACTATTTATTTTTCTACCAAGATTTTTTACTACAAATATTGGTATAGGTATTGTATCGGCAAAATCATGTACATGTATCGTTACATCACTAAAATAATTTATACTTTACGTATTCTTTTGTATTGTAATCTCTTGATGGAAATGAATTTTACGCAATTTTTTATTTTAAAATATGTGATCGTGGCTGATTGGAAGATGAATCCATCTTCTTGCAAATTCATAAAAATGACCCTAAAATGCCTATTATTTATTAGGTTGTGTTTCATATCTGTTGCATTATATATTCTCTATACATGGTCTTTCGTTTTCAATTTTGCAATCTGGTAATTTTTGTCTGTCGTCTTTGACAGGCAAGCGCGTTTTGGTTCTAGGAGCGCAGAAAATTGTGATGTAAAAAGAGAAGAATAAATGTTTGTTGATCATCATGGCGAATCCTAGAAAATTTAGTGAAAAAATAGCCCTTCATAATCAAAAGCAGGCAGAGGAAACAGCTGCATTTGAAAAAATTATGCGTGAAGTTTCCGACGCAACCAATAAGGTATGTCGCGAATCGCCTATTTACTCAGGCAATCGCTTCCTGGCCGTCAAATGTGCTAGCCGACGTAAACAATAATCGCTAGAATAATTCACTTTTTGCGACTTAAAATAATTTATGATATTTGATAAAAACCAATTCAAAACAATAGATAATATATAGCAAGTTTTTATTTCGTACTGTATGCATCATAATAGCTAGAAATATTCTTGTTATTTGATATTCTCTTACACAAAAATCATAATAAATAAACTGGTATCAGAGAAATAATTACTACGAGAATTTCCTCACACATAGTTTTTCTAAACAGTGAATATTTCTGTTATTGTTTATCTATCAGTGTTATGGTGTTATTATTTATTCTCGTCTTGGAATGTTTATCGATAGTGTTCTCATCATTTTTATATCGAATAAGGTTAACTAATAGATCTAAGTATTTTGATAATTGTAAAAATTATTTTATATTTTTTTTTTAATTAGTTTTTTATAATTATTTCCCATAATTAGCTTTTGTGTAGTGATGTGATAATCAATATAGAGAAAGAAAAATCTTGAAGCTAAATGGTTGCAGGTAAATTCAAATAGTAGAAGAACACGTGTAAAAGCAACTACAGAGTTGGTTGAGAATGTTGAGCCCCAGATTGTACAAAACCAACAGACCATGGGTTCATTCCGAAGTGGTTCTCTTCCTAATGTTGCAGCACCGCAACCACCCTCTACTCAACCAGAGATCATAAAGGTTTCTCATTCCTCGAAACTGCATTTAAAATATGTAGTGTGTTGTCGACTCGCTGATTTCTACCTTTTTTTTTCATTTGAAGCCATCCCTTTTACTGTATGCTACTATTTTGTTAGTAGTTAAGGTTATATTTATTTTGATGTTTATTTTCTATTAAACTTAAATATACTGTCTAGATACATTCAGAAAGTTGCTTTAAGGTATTATTTATTGTTTATTCAACAATTTAATTAAAATTTATTGTCTATTGAATGTCCATAGTTTATCATAGCCCTTCAATTATTTGTTGGAGCTGGATGCTCACGGTTTTTATTTGTTTTGTAACATGTGTTTTCCAGGTTTTATACATGGCCATGCCATCATCTGTTTGACTTATAAACACTTCAAAAACATATTCTATAATGTACCTTATAGGTATTGATTTAAAGTTTAAATTGTATTGTTACTTACATATATTTTATTTTTTTAAATGAAAGTAGCTGTTTTTGAAGGTCTATGGGAATGTTTGTCATATTATTTACACTTCTTTTTTTATGTAGCATGTGTAGTTTGCCTTAAGCTTTTGAGTTGACCCTTCCATCACTGTTAGTCCACAAAGTATTTAATGGAGTACTATTTAAAGATGATTTTGAAAATAATTTGCTGTATTGTACGAATTGGGTAGTTTGAAGGTAAATGTGATAAAATTTTTATTCTTGTATTAATGTGCTAGTTGGTAGTAAATAGATGAATATTATTTTGTAATCAATTATTATTAAATATACATTTTTTTATTCAACAGCCAGAGGAATCAACAATACCAACACAATATGCAATGTCTGGTGGTAGGAGTGGGGGGATGTCGCCGTCGCCGCGGTCGCCGGGGCAACGGGGACGAGCCTCGTCGTCCGTTGGGCCCATGCGGAGGCCGGCAGATAGGAAACATGACACAAGTCCGTATGGAAGTACCGTGTATCTCAGGTAAGCAAGACCATTTTTAATTTATACACATAACTAGATTTCCGCCCGCGGCTTCGCCCGCGTTTTCAAAGGAAAACCCGCATAGTTCCCGTTCCCGTGGGATTTCCGGGATAAAACCTATTCTATGTGTTAATCCAAGTTACCCTCTATATGTGTGCTAAATTTCATTGTAATCGGTTCAGTAGTTTTTACGTGAAAGAGTAACAAACATCCATACATCCATACATCCATACATCCTTACAAACTTTCGCCTTTATAATAGTATTAAGATTAAGATAATATAGAATTAGCTGTGCTGTGTTGTTTTGCCTGTGAGCAGAGTTTACGCTATAGCGTGATATAACTATAGTCAAAAATCTATTCATTGATTTTCGTTTGAAAGTGTAAAAAACATTCATCCATATCGATATTCTTATAAAATTTTACATTTAAAGGATATGTTAGGATGTTTAACTAACTTAATTTCAATACTAAACACTGTTAAGTGGTTTTTGTTGCTATTCATCATAACTTTTTCTACTTATATTTATAATGGAGGATGAGAATAATAAATGAAGACTGTTTCAAATATTGAATTGATTTTACATATTAATAAAATTAAATCACAGGCAAATATTCAAGCACAAATCCAAATGAAGTATGTAGTGTACATTGTTAGTTTTTGCTACTGAAATTTGGTCTTATAACAATTTTATTTGTGAAGTGTTACTCTGGTTTTACTTTGATATACTGAACAACTTTTTTTCCTATTAGAAACTGATTTTGGGTATGTGTGCTGTTACTTTTAGGAATCACGAATTTAAGTTTGTTCAAGTTACTTCATTATTGACTCAAATAATAAAACTACATTAAACTTATAAATACATTCTTATTACACGTGCAAGTTTTACAAATTAAGGGAACAATGTTTTAAATACGAAATAATGTTTGAAATCCTTCGTAAATGGTGAATTGTAATAAAATAGATGATTTAAAATCTATTCATTATGCGTGAAACTGCGCTGATTTTACCTAATTTTACGACTGAATATAAGAGATACGAAGTAATATTGTTGCAATAAATAGGAAGTAAAACATTTACTTGTCGCAAAAGTCCGATTTAGTCCGGAATAAAAATAAATTGTATATATGTACCAGGAAACATAGAGACTGAATAAGAATTTAATAAACGTAGCGTTAAAATTAACCCAAAAAAAAGAAGCAGGTTGTCGAATAATTTCCCTATGTATTATTAACTGAAAAGATCAAGCCAAAATAATCAGTAACCTTTTTTAATTTCCTATATAATTAGTCCATTGAATAAAAAGTTCTAGAGTGCGTGTGTTAGTAACGTAAGATGTTTCTTCGGAAACATGTCAAGAGTCCCTAGGTAATAAACATACTAAAACCCCGGGCCACTAGGAGGAGCCCCGGAGTGGGGGGAGGGGGGAAATGGGTCCATTTTTTCATTTTTCGCTTAAATCTCAAAAACGGTACATGTTAGAGAAAAACTTTCAAGGAAAAGTTGAAAGGCCATAAAATTATCTACAAGTTGTACCTGAATCATTTTTTCCTATATCCTACCGTTTCTGAGTTATACGCAGTAAAACATGATTTTGGCTCAAACAATTTCCACATCAATCGATCAAAAAATATTTCTTTCTTCCAAAAAACTCAAATGTGCAACTTGTGACCGGTACTGATAGATTGCTCTTAATTAGGTCTATAATTGGTAAAATAAACACATTCCTCCATGGAAGCCTTTAGGAGGAATCGATTGTCAAAATATTATATTATGGTAGTTTGAGTTACTGAACTTGATCTTTTTATTTTTTTCTTCCAAAAAACTCAAAAGTGCAACTTGTGACCGGTACAGATAAATTGCTCATAATTGGGTCTATCATTGATAAAAATACCAGATTCCACCACGGAGGCGTTTACGGGGAATTGAATTTTATTAGGGTAGTTACGATACTTGAACTTTTTATTTTTTTTCTCCAAAAAAACTCAAAAGTGCAACTTGTGACCGATACTGATAGATTGCTCTTAATTAGGTCTATAATTGGTAAAATAAACACATTCCTCCATGGAAGCCTTTAGGAGGAATCGATTGTCAAAATACTATATTAGGGTAGTTTGAGTTACTGAACTTGATCTTTTTATTTTTTTCTTCCAAAAAACTCAAAAGTGCAACTTGTGACCGGTACTGTTAGATTGCTCTTAATTAGGTCTATAATTGGTAAAATAAACACATTCCTCCATGGAAGCCTTTAGGAGGAATCGATTGTCAAAATACTATATTAGGGTAGTTTGAGTTACTGAACTTGATCTTTTTATTTTTTTCTTCCAAAAAACTCAAAAGTGCAACTTGTGACCGGTACAGATAGATTGCTCATAAAAAGGTCTATCATTGATAAAAATACTAGATTCCACCACGGAGGCGTTTACGCGGAATTGAATTTTATTAGGGTAGATACGATACTTGAACTTTTTATTTTTTTCTTCCAAAAAAACTCAAAAGTGCAACTTGTGACCGGTACCGATAGATTGCTCATAATTAGGTCTATCATTGATAAAAAAACCAGATTCCACCATGGAGGCGTTTAGGAGGTATTGAATTTTATTAGGGTAGTTACGATACATGAACTTTTTAACTAACTACCCTAATAAAATTCAATTCCCCGTAAACGCCTCCATGGTGGAATCTGGTATTTTTATCAATGATAGACCTAATTATGAGCAATCTATCTGTACCGGTCACAAGTTGCACTTTTGAGCTTTTTGGAAGAAAAAAAATAAAATGTTCATGTATCGTAACTACCCTGATAAAATTCAATTCCCCGTAAACGCCTCCGTGGTGGAATCTGGTATTTTTATCAATGATAGACCCAATTATGAGCAATCTATCTGTACCGGTCACAAGTTGCACTTTTGAGTTTTTTGGAAGAAAAAAATAAAAAGATCAAGTTCAGTAACTCAAACTACCATAATATAATATTTTGACAATCGATTCCTCCTAAAGGCTTCCATGGAGGAATGTGTTTATTTTACCAATTATAGACCTAATTAAGAGCAATCTATCAGTACCGGTCACATGTTGCACATTTGAGTTTTTTGGAAGAAAGAAATATTTTTTGATCGATTGATGTGGAAATTGTTTGAGCCAAAATCATGTTTTACTGCGTATAACTCAGAAACGGTAGGATATAGGAAAAAATGATTCAGGTACAACTTGTAGATAATTTTATGGCCTTTCAACTTTTCCTTGAAAGTTTTTCTCTAACATGTACCGTTTTTGAGATTTAAGCGAAAAATGAAAAAATGGACCCATTTCCCCCCTCCCCCCACTCCGGGGCTCCTCCTAGTGGCCCGGGGTTTTAGTATGTTTATTACCTAGGGACTCTTGACATGTTTCCGAAGAAACATCTTACGTTACTAACTCACGCACTCTAGACCCCCCTTGGAGGGACTCATTCAATGGACTAAATTGTTAATTTCGTACAACACGTAATTGTTTAAAAGTAAAGTAAAAGGAACTTATTTGCCAAGGATTATTATTCGTGAGGTCAATGAAAGTAACGTTTTCCAGTCTTTATGCTATGAAAATTATACGAATCACATTGGTAATAAATGCTATAAATGTTTACTAATTTATTTTCCGGGTTGACTATAAACCCGTTGTTTCGATTCGATTTAAAAACGTGTTATGTATAGTCAAAATTTAAATGTTCTTTCATGTACATATCAAGTACTACTATTATATCAAATATTACGATTACAATGTATACTTTCTATGCAACATTAAAACACATGCAAGTATGACCAGGTTCCCATTGTCATTCATTTGAGGAAACCTCATTCATAATTAATAAATTTATTGTTTGAGCTTATGACAAATATGAACAGGAAACAATTTGCATCGGCATTGGTCTGTACTTGGAAGTGACTTGATCCTATAGCCAGAGTATAGGGTCAACGGACTATATACTTCTTACCTATTTCAATAGAGGACGAAACCGCATAGCATGCAATCGATTACGTCAAACGAAATCAAATTATAATTTGAATGTGTACGCGCCTCGCGCCATTTTGCTAGTAGGTATGAGGCGCAAGTTGAAAAATAAACAAGCTTCTATAGAATTCATAAAAAACTAAGTAAGTAATTGAAAACTGGTAACTTAAAAATTTCAATAACATTTGTAGAAACAAGAAAAATTTAATGATTGTAAATTGCCGCCAAAACTCTATCCTCAATAATTATTGTCATATTCATGATTTGTCTCTCACAATTGATTCGCGTCTAACAACTCCTGAGTCTTAAATTAATCAAGCAATCTATACGGTACCGATAGTACCACACGAAAATAATTATTTTTATGTACCTACGTGCATAAATACGCCCATTATTTAATAGGTACATACTATCAAAACATAACCCGAAAAACATAACTCCTTCTGTTAAGTACTATCGGAATAATTTTATAATAATTGCATCACAGAGAACTGAATAAATAATATAAGAAATAGGAATGAACATAATTCGGTTCAAATTGAAATAACGTCAGAGATTTAGTACTTACCTTAAAATCTTATGAACGAGTTTATATCAAGTAAATAAATTAACTTGGTAGGTACATTTAAAAGAACATTGTTTGTTATTGTAGTGCAGATAACACAAATTCTTTTTATTTAAATATAATTCGTGTTAATATAAATAATAATTATATTATTGACGTCATTAGCATTGTAAAAGCCATGTATAGAAAAAAACTTAAACAAAAAACGTCATCGCCTTATTCACTAAAAAGTAATGATATACAGGTAAATTAGCTTGGAGAAATTTTTGCGTTTGTAGTAGTGTATGGTCAGCAAATAAAATAAAACAACATTTTATTTTTAGTTTTTATTTTATATGTATATATAAGGGATTTTAAATTAAACTATATGTGTTTCTCCTCTGAAAAAGATGAGACTTTATTTTAATATTTGCACATTTAACATACATATAACTTTTACATTAACAATGTTACTAAAATGAAAAATTTACTAACCTGAAAAAGAAACGACATTTAAAGTTTAATTCTTTAGTTTGAGAAGTCAAAGGCTTGCCTCGACCATGTTTTAACACTGGAGCCATATTGAATTAACAATATAAAGTTACAACACTTACACACAAATTAAACACTAGTTATGGCCCTGCCTTCATACAAAACTGCTAAATACGCCGTTCGCACGGGAATAGAATGTGGATGCGATTTCCCTTAGTTAGCATCCAAGCTTACGTCTTTATAATTATTAAACTGTATAAATTCATTCTTTAACTCCGGTCTGCATCGTGCAGACATGGGTGTAAAAGTCTCATTTTAGCTATTAAATGTAGTTTTTAAGTACATCTGAGTTTTCATTTGGGGCCTCCGGCTGCGGGACATGTAATTCACTTCAACAAATATTATAACAATAATAACAAATAATAACAACAATCAACAAATACAAAATTTATCAATTATACTACGTACATAATAATTATAATTTTTGAATGAAATGTGCTTTATGTTCTAACGCTACCAAACCTGTGCCTCCAGTGAATAAGGGAGTAAGACGAGTTATTCCCTTTGGTTTTTATTGCACCATTGGATTCAGCTCGTCAAAATACACAACATATCAAAAGGTCATATCTCTAGCTGCGTCCTAACCCATTTTTTTGAATGACCCAAACGGTATAAGTAGGGTGTGATTAACGGTATAAGTTACCTTATCCATCATTTTAGGCAATCGCAAAGGAACTATTCGTCTCGAGTCAAAAGTACCCACGAACACAAAGACGTATGTGTAGTTATACATTTTGAATAAAGACTTAATTCATTTTGTTCCATCAGTCCTAACACTATTTTAGTATAAACGCATTTGTGTCATTTTTCTAACATGAGCATAAAGGAACAACTCTTTTAGTGTCATTGGTTCAAGTGACGACATGAGACAGTTTGGCATTAATGCCGTGTTGCTATTGGTCTATTAATTGCATACTGCACGGAAACAACACCACACACTATTCCTTATTATTTTTAAATCGTTTTTTCAATAAATCTGCAACAACAAATCTTTATATTTTTAAAAAAGGTATAATTATCAGTTAACTTGGGATACTAATATATTTCTATGGAAATTAACTATTTTTTGCAATAGATATTAAAAATACAGTTAACACATTAAGTGCATTTAATCATATACTCTTTGTTTATATAAATACAGAACGATAATTGAATCATCTAAAAAAAACCAACAAAAATGTTAAACTTATATTTTCTTCTTATAATTGGGTAAGTTTTTAAAAAATAACTCGTTTTTAATCTTTTTTTTTTAATTATCTAACTACAATAATCAAGACAATAATACTGTAGTCTATAATAATCGCATAAAAAAAAGTATTTATAACCAGTCTTGACAATTATGAATATCGTTTTCTCCGCATATAGCGTTTTAGCCACTGTGCTTTGGTAATTTGCCTTTTTTATAAGAAAAAAATCCGCAATATCGATACTTCTTTGGTCCTGCATTTTCGTAAACATTTTATGGATACTCTGGTACCACATATTTTGAAAAAATTGGGCTTTTGTCACGTAGAGTCTCTTCAAAGTGCGTGCCACAAGTCGTATCCAGGGCACCTTCAAATCTGTGCTTAATTTTTTCATAAAATCTTTGCGGCTCAATGTATTTTCTTTATTTATCTACATTATTTTAATATCATATGATATAGAAATTGTTAAAATTCTATATCATGCCGTAAAATATCGCCACTGACCACCTATAACTTTTCCTGTATTAACTGAACATACAGGAATATGGTTTTCGGGCTTCTCTTATCTCTTTATAGTGCTTGTATCCTCAATGTATACCACCATGACATTGTGGCGTTGCCACTTTTATTATCTATATTTTATTATCTGTGGCGTTCCGAAACGGAACGCACTTGATCGAATTTTAAATTGATTCGACGATTAATTTTCACTAGGACAATAGTTAATACGCAAAACGCAATACGCAGTTGATACGTATTTATTATTTAATACCAATACTCAATGATTGTCTCCTGCTAACCTGTACAGACTAGACTCATTGTGGTGACTGGTGAAACACTGTATAGCATTAACAACATAGTACTGTATTATTGAAAGATCAATTAAAGGTTTATTTTACAATCTACGACTTTCATTATGCATGGGTAACAAAACCCCATAACATATTCGGTTTTACCCCGGACAACATCTTCAGCCACCCAATCCCCTTGCTTGAAGTCCAAATCCAGCGGAGGACAATAATCGTCATTTACTAAAATTGAAGGTTTTTCGTCCTAGTATAAAAGTTGTCTGGATCCCATTTTATACTCAATCTATAGTATAATACTATAGATATCATGTGAAACGTGACTTGGAAAAAAATTATTCAAATAAATCACAAAATAAAAATTTGAGACAATCTTAAAAGTTACGAAGAGCCTAATTATACGTCAAAATGACGCACAACATCCTCTTTACAACCAAATTGCGGAATTTACCTGGATGAGCCAACTATGTACTGCTAGGTCTAGACGGCTAATAAGTTGGTTCTGGATTTTGCAGCGATTCGATGGTAAATATAGAAGAGTTCATACGTCAAATTTACGTAGATTGGACTTCTAGGGTTAAATGCATAAATACTTAAATTTTGTTTTGTTTTTATTATCTAATAACGATAAAAAACCCGTTGATTTCATTCGTTTTTCAAGCTACGTGCATAGTTTTTCCACTAAAATGCGTCAATTGAGTCATAAAGTACACAAATTTCAAGCATAATAAGTCACATCATTTCTATAAAACCAAAACTGGCAATAATATAAGTCGTGTTGTGCGATTATGAACATAGTGCATAAGGGCATAAGTCGTTATATTGCAAAGAGTAAAAAAAAATGTATGTGAATACATTGAGTTATTCCATGAAGTACTCGTTCATAAGGCCACAACTACAAAAAAACACGAAAAAAGTATATTTATGGGGTTGTTACAATATGTGTTCATATGTAAAAATATAGTCTAACATCATATCTTACACATACAAGCTTAAAATTTTGAATTAATAAAGATTTAGTATTGATATATAGTTTTTTGTCTCTCCTGAAAAGTGCTGTTTTTGAGTTATTCCCTTATTCACTGGAGGCACAGTAACGACTGCACGTGGCACCTGCGGACAGCGTAAACTGGTTTATTCTGGTTTTGTGCGTGTTTCCACTTTCCACTATCAAGTGACGATTTATTTATTTGTTTTGTTTCGTAATTATTATGGTCAAATATTAATTATGAAACAAATTATTATGGACACGATATTTTATTGTTTCACGGTAGTCGCCTTGTCGTTTGCTCAAGGACGTAAAATTGAATGATATATTTTTTTTTATAAAGTCAAAACCATTTTCTTTCAAATAAAAACTTGTTTTTATTGAAAACAAAAGTGTTGCTAGGAATAAGTATAAAATTAAATAGTAATGTTAGGATATCGAAACATTTTTGTATAGGCCAGAACGATATAGTGGAAACGCGCTCTAAGATCTGAGTAATATACACACCACTACATATGCAAAAATTTCTCCAAGCTAATTTACCTGTAAGTATTAGAAAAAAGTAATCTATTTTTTAAGTAAGAACTAAAGTCTTGCGATTTAGTTATTGCATTCATTTTCGTTTGCGATTTGCGATTTAGTTATTGCTAAGCTATCCTTATATGTATTCTATAACTTCATAGAGTTCATTATCATTAAAATCGCACTATATCCATATTACATTTCTTTACAACCCAATATGAACTTTCCTACACATATCGTACGGTTCTGTAAAAATCGCCCTTTATCCACGTTACATGTATGTCCAATCCAATATGAACTCTCACACATACAGCATAGAGTATATATCGTTCCAGCCCGCCACCAGACAGCAACTGGCGCAGGACGAACTCGGACTCGGCGCTGCACCAGTCGTGCGGGGAGCAGCAGGTGACAGCGCCCCCGCTGTCCCCGCACCACCCGCTGCATTCCCACGCCCACCCACACATGCACCCACACCAGAACCATAGGAGAGGTGAGATATGTACGGAAACGCTTTATTTTACCATTTTAATTAGTTTTAATGATGTTCGTATAATTCACTAAAAAAGGGCGTGTCTGCCGAGCACACGTGTCAGAAGTGAAACTTCTTTGGCAAGATAAAAAAAAACCAAAATCGTCGCCTTGCTCAATGACGTGACGGTATTGCCATGACGCGACTTTGAAATTTTACTCTCAACGCGCAAAAGAAGTTTCATACCACATCAGGGTTCACTATGTATAATCACTATGTGGTTCAAAATAAATATAAATGAAAGTTCCTGATTAGATATTTAAGTTGATTTTCAAAATATAAAACTATTTTGGATAACCAGTATTTTTTAGATCATCATTTTCCAAAAGTTGTTGTCCTCGAAATCAATGGTAGGCAAAAAATATTAACATGAATTGTGGTCTTTACTGCATGCCTGTTCATTTTATTACGCAAAATGCTGTGATAAGGAAGAATGGCACACTGAGTTAAATATATTTTACATAAATAGGAGGCTAATTTAAGTTAATTGCATTAGTTAAATGACTGGTGGATTATGTAATTGGTTTAACAAAGCTGATCTTAATGTGTTATAATTCTTTACTTACACTTTAATTTTAATATGAGGAAAAACAATAAGGATAAATTATTTTGAAATAAAACTTATGATACAGATTTTAACATCATATTGTATCAACATACAAAGATACAATATGCATTACAGGAAAACTGACCCATATAACATTATCTATTGCAATTTGCAAGAAATACCATAAATGTTGACGTTTACAAACACCAGTTGTAAGTTTTTATCATTTCCACCATAAAAATAAGCTCAAGATTATAATAAGAATTTGCCATAATCATAATTATTCTAATTCTTCATAATTATTATTTATTAATTAAAGTGAAACTTTTATTACATCGTCTCAAACTTTTTGGTCTGTGTAGCGCATGTCGCGTGTATCATCACCGTCACGCGACATGCGCTACACAAAGCAGTGTTCGGAACCGTTCGAACAGTTTCACTTTTACCGTGGTTTCATAAAACCACACAACATTTTTTTATATTTATAATCTTGAGCCAATTTTTATGGTGGAAATGATTGCAATAAATTGCATGCCTGTATTAATTATCTAAATAAAACCCAGATTTGTGTCCATACTTCAACAACATATCTTAAAAAAAGTATATCATGTCATGGAGCTTTGAAATTATTTTTAAAATCTGGAAAAGTGTTCGTTTAAATAAATAAATAGTAACTTTAAACCAATACATGATTCAAGTGTTTAGTGTTAGTTGTCCTAAGATCCAGTGTTGCTATTTTGCCAGTAGTATTAATTAATATTAATAAATGTATACACAGCACACTGCACATGTATTATGTGTACAGTCGTGCGCTAGACGCGTTCGGAATTGGACGTGATTAGTGCTAGCACTTCAGTAAGGAATAACAATTCGCGCCACGCGCGGCTTTGCCGCTGCATGAACTTTTATAATGAGTTGTAAAACACTCATTGTAAATGAGCTGTTGGCGTTCATCCAAAATGCCATCGATACAATGGACGAGATTAGCATCATGCAAATCTGCAAAACTAACTTTAACGAGAAGGAAATCAGCAGTGGCAAGGTGCTACTCTTCCAAACGCTAGACAAGATTGCCACAATGCCGTCCCGCCGCAGGAACGGGGGTGAAAAATGCATACAGGTCATCATCAGCCTATTGAAGGTGACTGATCCCGATGACGTGCCCGATTTCGTCGCAAAGGAGTTGCATAAACTTCCACCGGTGGGATTCGACCACGTCGATGTTACGAGGCTCCTTAAGGACATCACATTCCTTAAGGCGAGTCTGGCCGAGGTACACACCAAGTTGGAGGCCTCAGAGAAGACCATCTCCGATTTACGAGTCGAGTTAGCGACATATCGCGATGCGCATGCAATATGTAGGTCACCCGTGCCGTCATATGTGAATGCACGTCGCGGAGCGCAAAATGCATGCGTCGGCATTTTAACTGCTGATGTTGACGTGTCGCCGACCGCCGATGACCCGAGTGATGCCTCGCGCCCCGCTCCCGTTACCTCTCCCCCGGAGAAGACATCGCATGTCACGTTGCCAGCTGCTCCTCAACGTGACTACGCCGCCGCAGCCGCAAAAATGACTGCGACCCCCAAACCAACAAAAGGAGTAAACGCACCCGTGCGGAAAAGTTTACCTTCAAAAACGAAGGGCGTCGACGAGGATGGCTTCACAAAAGTCCAGAAGAAGAGGAAGCTGACTCGTCAGAACAAGTGTGGCACCGCAACGAGGGATCCAAACTTGCGGATGCGCGCAGAGGTGCCGACGACGCCGCTCTACGTGTCTCGTGTGCACTACTGTACCAAGACTGAAGATGTTGTCGAGTACTTGCATGCGAAGACAGGTTTGAGTCTGCGAGTGGAACGGCTGGAGTCTCGCCATAAAGTGAGCTTCAAGTCCTTCGTGGTGAGAGTACCGACCGCCAAGCTGAGCGTCTACATGGACGAAGGGTTTTGGCCGCAGGGTGTTGTGTTTCGCCGCTTCCGCGGACGGATACCCGGCCCCCCGGAATCGCGTCACACGCCGAAGACATAGCGTGTATTAATTTAGTTTAGTTTTAAATTATTATATGTATGTTAGTCTGTAAGGTATTTATTCTATGGGTCTGTACAATTTATTGTCTGTTACCTGAAATAAATGTTATAAATATAAATATATAATATATTATGGTCCGTTGTATGCCGACAATATGTATGACTCAATCTTTTGTTTCTACAATAAGGCAAACTGAATGATAATGAAAATTTGTCTCCATTTCAGCGGCAAATATGCACCTCGATGTATTGGCGACTCTGGGTATGAATCCAACGAATCGACCCCGATCGTCGTGTGAAATACCAAGAATACCAAACAATAATAAGTGAGTATAATATGATTCATTATTTAATATATTCATAGATTCTTCATAATTATTTTGTTATGGTTTATTAACATGTTTCTAAGAAAAGCCGGGTCGCTTGTCTATTGTGCATTTATTACCTCTTTTATATGTTTGTTTAATAAGTGGGCGTATGATAAATTGATAGAGTTAACGAGAATGGCAAGTTGTTGTTCTATCAATGGATTAATTTGATTAGTTATGTGAATATTCATTTTAATCATATTACCTTAGTGTGTGAGCCAAAAAGATTGGTAACTTATTATTCATTTTTATGATCTTAATTTTTTATACCAAAGAAAAATATATCACCAATTTCTTTTCATTACTTGTTTAAGTGTTTAAAAATAAGTTGTAAGTAGATACTTTCACATCCGTTGTACTAACGAACGTCATTACAGAAAAAGAAATATTGAAATTACCTGCCCACACCACCTTACAGCAAATGTTTAATAAGATTATTTGTCTGCCTTCATTCTTATACATATTTTAATATTTCTATAACTCACGTATTTTGTAGTAAAATAATTTGTTTATAACTGCATTAAGAGTGCAGGCACGTGTATGCAGCGAGTTCATTTATCCTATGTAGCGATCGCAATGTTTGTAATTTAGGTGAATAACTTAGGAATCATTGTTTTTATGTAGGCTGCCTTACAATTATGTATCTAGTTGACGGATATGTGTTTTTCTCTATATTTTCTATCAGAGATGTCTACAATTTATTCATGTTTTATTTTCGTATAAAATTTTATATAACTATTTACCTCTTTTACGATTCATTACGATTTTCATTTGATTTGTATACGATTTAAATTTGATTTGATTTTTACCCAATAGCGTGTACGAGAGCGGGGGGGACGGCGGGGGTGGCGGGGGCGGGGGCGGCAAGGGCGGCGGGCTCGCGTGCGAGCTGCAGGTGCCCGGCGGCTCGCTGCCCGACCTCACCTCGGTGCACTTCCCGCCGCCGCACCTGCCGCACTACCTGCCGCACCGCGCCTCGCCCGACTACCACCACCACCGATACGTATGTACATAATAAGCTCAGATAAAAATAATTATTATATATTTTTTTAATCTGTGCATTTGCGTATGTAATTTTGCATAACCCGTGCAAACCCGCGCCGATAATTGTGTCTATGAAAACATCATCTGAAAGGTAAGAGCGCGTGTAGATGGCAAAGGCCGGCGCGTGTCATGCACACACATTATATTATATCATTCTAACCCCACATCTGTATATCCTGTGATCTAAAAGCAACCATATACCAGTCAGATAAAGTCTAATTAAGCTACATAATATCACTACACAAATTCACGTTATGTATCCGATAACTAGGAAGCCAATTATTAATGCATTGCATTCCAGAGATCCAACAGTCCGATACAGTCACAATTATCTACATACCACGTGCGTTAACTAAGGGCGGCCGTACACGGACTGCTTCAAGCAATTGAGACCGACGGCTTAAAGCCGCCGCAACGCGGAGAACTATAGACATTCATTGACTGCCGTACACGGACTGCTCGAGCAGTCGCGACCGCTTCAAGCCGTCAACTGCGCGGTTTGTAGCGATAGCTCGAGCAGTCCGTGTACGTCGCTCAGCCGTTAACTGCTCGAGCAGTCCGTGTACGGCCGGGCTAACGATAGAATCACACCACGTGGTCTAACACACAGAACATATAAAAGAGGTTAGAAAGGCATTGTAGGCGGGGCAGACGCGCCAAGGATATGAGCACTGCTCACATCATCATCATGCGTATGATTCGTTCCATGATCGCGCGGCGCTATGATTGGCTAGATTTGAAATTGCAAATATGTGCATAAGCGGACTTGTGCGGACTTGGCCACACCCACAGGCGACACCGGTTCTTAAAGGAACGGCGAATTATTGCCATTCTAACCTCTTTTATATGTTCTGTGGTCTAACAAGTATGGGGGTACTTGTTCCCAGAGCCCCAGCTCGGCGGGCGCGTCGCCCGGCGGCGGCAGCGTGTCGCCGGCGACGGGCGGGCTGTCCCCCGCGTCCGGCTCGCCCGTCGGCGCCACCGTGCCGCTGCCCGTGCACGCGACCGAACACAACTTGTACGACACGCAAGTATGTACTGTTTTATAGTACTACTGGTGGTCCGCCCCGTGGTACCTACATGTTTAAACAATCCTATCTATCAACTTGGATCGAACTGCACATGGTGTGCGAATTTTATTATAATCGGTTAAGTGGTTTAGGAGTCCATTGAGGACAAACATTGTGACACGAGATTTATATACATATATTAAGATAGATAGTAGAGATGAAACGGATAGCAGTTTGGCCGGTTACCGGATACCGGATATTCGGCCAACCGTGTCGATTGTAGCCGTATATTGTTAAGGCCGCCGGATGGACCGGTTACCGGATAGTTGCTGGGTATTCGTTTCATCTCTCATAGCTTAAAATTAATCGGAAACATATAGGGTAACAAAACCAGATAATAGTGAAACTTAAAATATGTATAGATGAACATTTATGACACGCCAGTACGTATAGACAACACAGTCTGCTCTGTGCGTCATTGGTTGCGCATTTATCAATAATTATTAATTATCCTTACTTTCAATATAAAAGTTGTTTCTCTTTTTCTGGTTTTATGATATGATTTTTGTGTCTGGAGAAACCTGGGAGCGTAGGGAACCTTTGACTACACGGACGTAGTCGCGTGCGGAAAGTTACATTGTCCAATGTGTATTTTTTAAAGTTGATAAGTGACATAAATTATTACATACATTAGGTGTATTTGATGAAAGTATTATGTGTATAAATATATATAAGACCAAAAAACCCCCATAATTTAGAAGATGTACGTTAGGTACCTCTGGCTTTCTGGCTGTGGTTGTCTTTGCAAATAATAATGCTATGTGATGTCCAGTAGTGTTTTGTGTGTATAGATCATATCATTTTACACTAAAATAAAATAAAAATGTACCTATTCACAAATAATATTTCTTAGTGTGAAAACTTGAATACAGTTAAGAAATACCGTTAAAAGATTGGCGCTATTACAAAGATAACTGTACCTAGTTAAACTTCCCGTGCGTCAGAGATAAATTTAAATAACATGTTTAGTGAAAACAACGCATAATTAGTTTTTTTATTAGATATTGCTTTTAGAAGTAGGTAAAAAAATGTTATGGATTTCGTTTTACGTTTAACATTTTTGTTGTTATTTTCGTTGTGTTTATTTGCTTTCTACACAAGTCATTTTTTGTTTATTTCAGAATCACTTATCTGTACCAAACACAAATAATTATCTTCATCATAGTAAGGTTCGTTTTCTTTTGTAACAGTTCAATTTTTTTCATCCTCGCAAATAATCGCCTACGTGCTTATAAGCCACTAATTTCTTCATATCGATTTCATGGACTAATACCGACATTATTCACAAACTACGAAAATAATGCGAAAACTAAGCTTTTTTCTATGCATGCCTTACCCGATTTATATACTTTTTATATAAAACATCTTATTGATTTATATTATTTATACTACTTCGAAATCAAAGCACACGTCTATTGAAATTTTTTATTCAATTTTTTTTTTGATAAATTTGAAAATATTTTTTATGTATCACAATTCACAAAGTACACTGTACACTGTATAGAAAAACTTTAATGTATTCAAGCAAATCTTATTTTTGTAATAAGTATGTAAATATTGTGTTGTGTTTCTATGCTTCGTAATGTGTTACTGGGTTTGTGAATTAATTATAGCGTTGGTTATTCTAGAAAAATTCACGACGTAGTTTTTAGGGTTCTGTACCTCAAAAGGAAAAAACGGAACCCTTATAGGATCACTTTGTTGTCCGTCTGTCCGTCCGTCCGTCCGTCCGTCCGTCTGTCAAGACCCTTTTTCTCAGGAACGTGCGGAGGTATGAAGCTGAAATTTATATCAATTACTCAGGTCTACTGTCCCTTGAAGCTGTGAAAAAATCAAACTTCTAAGCCAACGCAATCAAAAGATACAGCCGTTTATGCCGCAAATTTTCGACATTTGCAAGGGAATCAAAACCTACAGGGTGCTTCCCGTGAACTCAGAATCTTGAAATTTGGTACGAAGCAACGTCTTATAGCATAGATAAAGGAAAAATTACGAAAACCATAAATTGTACTTTGTAAACCTTGCAGGTTTGTACGGAACCCTCGGTGCGCGAGACCGACTCGCACTTGGCCGGTTTTTCTATACTGTATAGTACACTAAACTTTTGGGCTTTATTTTTAGCAACCGTTACATAACTTTCAAGCTTTGAAACGTAAATAAATAAATAAAAATTATTATATTTATTTATATGCAGTATAAAATACTGTATCCAAATTATGCATATTAACTAACAAACAACCTACCATGCGTAAAACGATGCTGTGAAGGCATCAGAAAGGAAAAAAAAACACTTTCGAAATCGATCAAAAGGTGTAACATAAAATAAAGAAAACTATTATAATTTAGACATAGACTAAATGTTAAGTGTTGGTCTCCTTTACAGTATTGTTATTAAAGCTTCACCCTTCTCGGAGCTTAGTTTACTAGATAAAAAAATATTCGGTATATGATGATAATAACCTTAAAATAAAAATATAGCTATATATAGTTCTCAGTTTTACTCCCGTTCTCAACTTTACTTGCGAGCGAAATTTATCATATTATATCAAAATTACCTAAGCACTGTTTTATAGTCTATCATATAAAATATCTTCATAGATACATGGCCATTGTTTCATCATTTAATTTTACTACTATTATGATAATACATAATATTATATGTACAATTAAGCTTATAGCGGTTTTACAAACAATTAAATATCGCTAAAATAAACGCTTTATATTTAACAGCGCGTCAAACCATTATAAAAATCGCATGAAAACCTCATGTCATACGGATCATTATGCAAATAATTCATCAACACATTGGCAAAATAAACATTTTTTTATCTCTTTTTGTATTAATCTTTAAGGTTGTTTTTTAAGAGCTAAACTGCATGATTTGCTTAATTATTATAAGGTTAACGCCATCTTCTCTAATCAATAGTTTAAGACTTAAATCTAATTCAAAGAAGGACCACTTACCAATAAGTTAGAAAATCGGGGTTTATTTTATAAACGAAGAATACATTTTTAGATAAATTTAATTCGTATAAAACTATTGATTTGAGAAATTCATGCAGCCTCTAACACAAACGCGCTTTTTTCATAATTTTATCCACATTCTAATAAGTTGTCATACGAATTATTTCAGAATATGTCCCCGTTAGACCACGGTTGGCTCGCATCGAGCTACCAGTCGCATTGTAGTCCGCCCTCACAATATTCGTCCGCATCAAACATTAATTTGCCTTCACCCACGGTGAGTTTTTTTTTATTTATTTGTAGGGTTTTTCAATATAAACACGAAAAAATGAGAAAACATTCTGAAAACATATTAAACAGTATGGAAATGATCTTGCCTTGTGCGAAAAGTACTTAAAATACTGGAGATAGCAAATATTGCTGAATGGAAACATTCCTTTTTAAAAAGAAATAAAACTGCATTTAAAGATTATCGAAAATCACTTTTCACGACCGGGAATCGAATGACGTATATTCCATGTATCTCACATCTCATATATGTCCCGTGACATTTAGTATTCTTTGTAAATTCAAAACTTTGTCCAATATGCCCAGAACAAGAATATAAATTAGGCCAATGTTTTCAGCTTGGTTTTGTCAAAAAAATTTAAATATGTATTTAAACTTTACAGTTTAAACTGTAAGAAACATACATAAAGTACAAATTTCACTTTCCAGATGGCGCACAGTCCGGGAAGTCCTGTAGGTGAATCATCACAGACTGACTACAATAATCTACACACAGTGCTATTACAACCCTTCGAGCAAATAACAATGGTAGGTCTTTATTTTATATACAAGACGAACCTAAATACGTCGTATTAACATCTTTGTTACAGCGTTAATAAAATAATAATAATTTGAAATATGTTAAAATATATGCTAGGCAGCAATGTCAATGCAGGTTCCTTTCGTCGGATTACATATAAATGATATAATTACATATTTACAACCATTAAGTGACTTAAGTGTAAGTGGGAATGTGAGTAAACTTTTTTGATGGACAAAACATATACATATCACAAATATTAGTATTGAATGATCTAAAACAATTATATCTGACTGAATTATATCGCAAAAGAACGTATGCTCAAATAAAAACCCATAATTCTAAGCTTGTTTCGGTTGATTATGAAATTTACATGGATTAAAGCAACACAGGTTAAAGAGTGTAACGGGAAATGCGTGAATTATTTATAAGAATTTAAAATTTCTATGCTTCAATGGATTAGCAGGGAGTTGTGAGTAAATATAGAAACTAACTAAGCATTGTGAAGCTTCTAAAACAATATTAATTTATAGCAGTAAAGTCAAGTTAAATATATAATGATCACTCACAGTTGAGATACAAAACACGAAAGCATAGAATTGCAGCACAAAACAAATGCACGTATAGATATTATGAGAAATAATGATCCGTTAATGTTTAATTATATGAATAAACGTATTTAAATTTATTGTGACTAACCCGCTGCCGATCACCTGCGTGTTACTATTTGTTTTTACAAAACAACTT
The DNA here is from genome assembly GCF_061535395.1 of Colias eurytheme. Classification (NCBI taxonomy): domain Eukaryota; kingdom Metazoa; phylum Arthropoda; class Insecta; order Lepidoptera; family Pieridae; genus Colias; species Colias eurytheme. Next base: position 5,860,146 of record NC_142995.1, on the reverse strand, counting down.
TCATATGAATGATCAATTACAAATACTTACTTTTATGTGGTTAGTAGTAGTGAGTAGGATTACTATTAGGTAATAATTTATAATAAAAATATTATTTTATTTAAAAAAAAATGACACCTAGTGTCGCCGTCACAATTGAGAGGAAACATGGAGGAAACGACGACATTCCTATCCTACGAAATTCTCAAGTTGTTTTCATCCTAAAGAGCGTTCCAAAGAATATACTTTGTTTCAAAAGAAAATATCCTGAAGTCCGGAAGTCAATTATTATCATGTTATTAATAAACAAACTCAAATAATAATTATTTTTTGGAAATTAGATTGACAATTTATGAAGTTCATTATATAATTCGGTTTATCAATCCAATCATCGTTTTGGATTATAACGCAATAAAAAAAAACAAATAGTATCACACTCGGTGTTTGTATGTGGCATATGTAAATGTGTGTAACATTGGTGTAACGTTGGCCAAGGACTGGGCGCAGTTGGTGCAGAGTCTCGTCGAGTCCGGGTGGACCGCGCACGTTCAGGTCGCGGAAAATGTACGACACATTACACACAATATTCCAATTCTATATATATTTTTATTATTTTTTTGGAAAACGTTGTTTTCTTTTTATAGTATATATCCTAGTGTCGGATTGCGAGCGAAATGATTAGTTGCGTGTGTTTAGACTTTAGGTGTATCTTTTTTACGTTCTTAGCGTTTAAATATAAAATTGTCTATGGCCCATTGTCAAAATGTAGATGAATTAGTATACTTATTTTATTATGACATGTTAATTTCAAAAAATGAATTTATGGATATTCACAGAGTTATTAAAGTGAAACTTTTATTACATGCCGAGTAGCCTGAGTAGGTATAAAGCAGTGTTCGGAACCGTACGATAATTATCGTACAAATACGATAATTTTGTGCCTAAGTTTCACTTTTACCGTGGTTTCATAAAACCACACAACATTTTTTTTATTATTGATTATAATTCTGAATATCGTAAAAAGATATGGAAAATTCGCTCGTGGTCCGAACAAAGCGTACATTAAGACGCGTACGTCTCACCCGTAAAGTTGGATAGATATTCACAGAAAAGTATTTATAGAAATAACTAGTTTGAGAAAATGGACAAAATGCTTTGCTTCTAACTGTCCTTTTCTCATTCTACACTAAATACAGTGCTGCAGTAATTTTTTTTTTAAATAAACAAAAAAATCTTAAAACGTAAATAAAACCAATTTTTTTCTGTAGCACTGTTTTTTTGCGTAGGAAAACACATGTACTAAACGCGTTCAGATTTTGTTATGTTCAAGTTCCTTGGCATGCCTTTCGTTACATTCAATATGTGTCATTTCTGTCTAGATATTTTTTGTTACGTACTTATTTAGAGCAATATTTGTCTGGAATGATTTATATCTATGGCACAGGCATGGTCGATATCTAGATGGTTAGTGGAGTAAGCTGCTTCTTTTGTTTGTACCCGCCCGCTGCAATGCTTTCACAGAAGCTTCGTTATTTTGTTTGTCACGTGTTTTATTTTTCAGGTTTCTTTTTATTATTATTTCATCTCTTTTGTGCCATATTAATTTTTTGATAACTTTATTTATGGTACGTTTCGTTATTAACAGCTAGATCCACCGACGTCGAATTACAACACGACGTATGTAAATCACAGTTCACCGCACTCACCACAGACAACGAATTCACAACACACATATTCAAGGGTAAGTTTTCAATTTTTATTTTTCATTACATTTATATTTATTTATTTGTATACAGTCACAATTATTCTTATTTTAATTTTTCAAGCAAGAATCTTAAAATAATTTAAATAGACAAGTAATCAACCCTTTTGGCATAATTTCACAGAATTTTCTAAAATATTAATAGACTTTTAACGTAACGGCACCAGTCTTGTACAGATTAAGGAAAAAATTGAAGTTTTTTGCAAATTTCTCGTAGGTTTTTTAACTTTATTGGATATTGTTTAGTTATACCTTTAGTTCTATGTTAGTTTAAGGTGATTGCAACGATCTGTTCCCAGCCAATATCCCGCTAGATGGCGCTGAATTCTACATTTCTAGTTTATTAGAGTTTTTGCGTAATTGGAATAGTCATCAAACCTAGGAATAGTCATGGCGGTTACTGAATATTATATTTTATTGAAATATGTTATATCATTGCCTTAAAATCCACCCAATTCGGTAAAATTATGCGTTTTAACATCTGTCATTGCATACAGGGTCGTTTACACACACAGACGTATACAAAAATGATAAAGATTTAACTCTAGATGGCGTGAATGTAAAGCGCGTCACACACGGTGAAGATACTACCTATAATATTTTATCTAATCTAGTAATATTTTATATTACAGTATCTTAAGGTATCCGGTATCAGCGTTCTGACCATCATTTTTCTTTTTTCGCTGTAGAACCGCCATCCTGTTACAAATGACCCACAAAGGAGAATGACCACGGGTGGTATCGGTAAAATTTTAGTTGTGCCACGTATTCGTTATATTGTTAATTCCTATTTGTATTTATAATGATCATATGTATCAATATTAAGTCTTAATTAAACCGGATAAATTGAAATAATAGTAAAAGTAAAAGTTTTTCTTTTGAAACATGTATGACTACGTATGGAATCGGTAAAATACTAGTTGTGTCACGTGTTCGTGATATTGTTAATTCCTATTTGTATTTATAATGATCATATTTATCACTATTAAGTTGTAATTATACCGAATAAATAGAAATAAAAGTAAAAGTTTTGTTTTGACACATACCTATATCTATCTCTCTTGCAAACGTCATATGTCATAGTTTCTATTTGAAATGTCAAATGAATGTGTTCGACGCATTGTTCGATGTTATTTTGAAATAATGTTTAAATTACGATTTACTTTTCACATTTGTCTTGTAAATTAAAATATTACCTATGTAATAAATGTAAAACTTAACGTTCATCGTTAGTTTAAACTCGATTAAGTAGTTTTTTGAAGTGTTGAATAAAACTATTGTTTTATTTTTATTGTCGCGAACTGCGGCTTATTTACATAAAAACTTTAATCATATCTAAAAGTACTAACATCAAGCTTTAAATTGAGCTATATTTCATCTTGACACAATAAGTTTGATTGCGATACCAAGTGCCATAGTCACTTGGGCAATCTCCTGTGGTTTTCATTTTTCTGTATGGGTAGACAAAACTTCAAAACGCCACCTGCTACGGTTTATATTATTATGAACGATTAGCTTTCCGCCCGCATTTTCAAAAAAAAACCCGTATAGTTCCCGTTCCCGTGGGGTTTCCGGGATAAAACCTATTCAATGTGTCCAAGTTACGTTCTATATGTGTGCTAAATTTCATTGTAATCGGTTCAGTAGTATTTGCGTGAAACACACACATACACATCCTCACAAACTTTCGCATTAGTAGGAAGTAGGATTGTTATAAAAATAAAAGTTATATTTGTTGGCGTAAACTATTTTATTGTAATTTTGGGAAATAAATAATGTCAAAATTGATTACCTACAATAAAACGCAGTTTTATTTTATTACCTACATTACACTATTGTTTTTTTTTTATCAAAACATGTATTTGAAGTAGCAAATATGATACCTATTATGCTGATCCAAGCATTTTCACTCAAAACTAATAATATCACTAATGATTTGTAAAAGTAAATTATTTCAATATACATTTCATAACCAACAAGTAAGAATAATTATTCATACAACAACAAATCAAAAACACTATTTACTATGGAAAAAAAACCAGGAAGGTGAAAAACATATTTACGATTTCGATGCACTCGACTTTTAGTAAAATAATAGGTAAAAATATTATTATGGTTTTGATCACAGACATATCTGTGGTTTTGATTTTAGCTACTAGTATCAGAAAGCTGCGTGTTCAATGCACGTCGGGGTCCCACAACTGTGGAGGAAGGAAGGTAGAATACCTCCATCGAATAAGTGAAGTTTCTCGACATACTCGATTTGCCGGCCGGCCTCAATGAAGATTGTCCGAAAGTTGTATATGTGCTCTGTAACGAAAAAATTTCGCTAGCGCGATTCAGAGTGAGGTGTCGTACAATATACCTAATGAAGTTTTTCATCTTTTTATTTTACTGCAAATACAAAATAAAAATTAAACAATGGTAATGTAAATTCTAAACAAACTACTACCAAAATACAATTAGAACAAAAATCATTTGACTGGTTGATTTCACCCAGAGGCCAGAGGCGGCTCGTGACAAAATTGTATGGGTGTTCACTTGAAATAAAACAACGAAAATACAATAGCGTAGCAGGATAATTTATTACAAAAAAAAAATGAGCACCACATTTTATAAATGTCTATAACACTAAAAATTACAAAGTACAGGCTATTTCAAAACGAATTCAATGACTAGGTATCAATAATTAGTAAATCACCGAATTTGCATTCGCGAGCGTAGGTATCCATAGTGTTTGTCACTGACGGTCACTGACCTCTATAACTTATAGTTATAGAGGTCAGTGGTGTTTGTTGTGTAAACATGTATGTATTTGAGTAGTTAGTAGCATATTATATTCTGAATTTCTGATCCATGCCTATTCACTCAAAACTAATAACACTAATGATTTGTAACGGTAAATTATTTCAATAGGTAGGTATTTGAACATTTCCCAACAAGACGTAAGAATAATTATTCGTAGGTATACAAGATACAATAACAAATCTAATACACTATTTATTATGTTTACGTTTTCTCTCCATAAGAAGTAATAGCTAGAGAGCTAGCGCAAAGCTACCTGTATGTATTTGACCAGACCTGGATTTTTGTGTGTTGATTCCCCTATACCTACTATACATGAGATG